>NC_065445.1:148437493-148737493 GCF_917563875.1 Diabrotica virgifera virgifera | reverse complement strand
AAAGATCACGAAGAAGAGAGTGGGACAGTACCAATGTGGATTCACAGAAGGAAGATCAACAATAGATGCTATACACACAATAAAACAAATAATGGAAAAAGCAAATGAATACAAACTGCAATTAGAAATGCTATTCATCGATTTCAAACAGGCATTTGATTCGATTAAGAGAAAACAACTAATGATTGCCCTAGAAAAATTAAAAATCCCACTTAAACTCAGAAAATTAATAAATATGACAATGAGAACTACCAAAATTAGCATAAAGACGCAAAGAGGCGAGACAGATGAATTCATTATAAATAAAGGAGTGAAACAAGGGGATGCCTTATCCACGACACTGTTTAATCTAGCTTTAGAATATGTACTACGAAATATAAACAAAGGAAACCTAAGAACAAGAGGTGGACAAATAATCGCATATGCAGACGACATTGTTATTATTGCAAAAAATAGAAACATAATGAAAGAAATGCTAGAAGAAATAAAAGAGAAAGGGGAGACAATGGGACTCAGATTAAATGAAGAAAAGACGAAAATATTAAGACTAGGGAAACCAGCAATAAAAGGAAAAACCAAAATAGGAAATTCAGAGTTTGAAGATGTAGAACATTTCAAATACCTAGGAGTGACAATAAGCAAAACGGGTGAAAGAATACCAGAAATAAAAGAAAAAATATTGGCAGCGAATAAAGCTTATTTTGCAAATAAAACACTACTTAAAAGCAAAATACTGTCTATTAAAACCAAGATGAGAATGTATAACACCATAATTAGACAAATATTATTATACGCAGCAGAAACAATGACGATGACTAAAAAATATGAAGAAAACTTAAGAATAGTGGAGAGAAAGATCATGAGAACCATACTGGGACCAATCAGAACAGAGCAAAATGAATATCGAAGCCGAACAAATGCAGAGATTAAGAAAGTACTAAAAGAAGATATCGTGACCAAAATAAAGCAATGCAGAGTTAGATGGTTAGGTCACATCTGGCGGGCAGGAGATGAAGCAGTGACATATGCTATGATAGAATGGAATCGAGGAGGAAGAAAGAAAAGAGGAAGACCAAGATCAAAGTGGTTGCAAGAAGTTGAAGAAGACTTAAAAAACGCAGGAGTCAGAGAATGGCGGGGAAAAACTAGAGATAGGAAAGAATGGAGAGAAATCGTTAAGAAGATAACATAAGCAAAAGGGACTGATCCTCCTAAGAAATAGGATCTAGAAAGCTTACGCGACTTAGCCCCATATCGGGGTGTACAGTCACTATATACAGGGTGTAACGAAAATACAGGTCATAAATTAAATCACATATTTTGAGACCAAAAATAGTTCGAATGAACCTAATTTACCTTAGTACAAATATGCACAAAAAAAAGTTACAGCCCTTTGAAGTTACAAAATGAAAATCGATTTTTTCGAATATATCGAAAACTATTAGAGATTTTTTATTAAAAATGGACATGTGGAATTCTTATGGCAGGAACATCTTAAAAAAGAATTATAGTGAAATTTTGCACCCCATAACAAATTTTATGGGGGTTTTGTTCCCTTAAACCCCCCCAAACTTTTGTGTACGCTAAAATTAAATTAATATTGTGGTACCATTAGTTAAATTCAATATTTTTAAAACTTTTTTGCCTCTTAGTATTTTTTCGATAAGGCAGTTTTTATCGAGTTGCTGCTTCTTTTTTAATATGTTTACATAAAAATTTTATGGGGGTTTTGTTCCTTTAAACCCCCAAAATCTTTGTGTATGTTCCAATTAAGCTTTTACTGCGGTACCATTAGTTAAACACAGTGTTTTTAAAACTTTTTTGCCTCTTTATATTTTTTCGAGAAGGCACTTTTTATCGAGATATTACTTCTTTTTTAATATGGTTCAAAATATACCTAAAAATGTAAATCATAAATAAATTTTCATATTATTACCAAGTCTCAATAATCGTACTTAGCCATATACAAATATGTGGTGGATTTGACAAATATTCAAAATATCTCGATAAAAACTGACTTTTCGAAAAAGTACTAAGAGGCAAAAAAGTTTTTAAAATATTGTGTTTAACTAATGGTACTACAATAATAATTAAATTGGAACGTACACAAAAGTTTGGGGGGGTTTAAAGGAACAAAACCGCCATAAAATTTTTATGGGGTGTCTAAATTTCAATATATTTTTTTCTTAAGATACTACTACCATAAGAATGTCACATGTCTATTTTCAATAAAAGATCTCTAATAGTTTTCGATATATTGGAAAAAATCGATTTTCATTTTCTAACTTCAAAGGGCTGTAACTTTTTTTATGTGCACATTTGTACTAAGGTAAGTTAGGTTCAATCGAACTATTTTTGGTCCCAGAATATGTGATTACATTTATGACCTGTATTTTTGTTACACCCTGTATATATAAGCCATTTTCTTAATACAAAACCCCCTTTCTTGAACATTTCTGTTAACTCTGTTTGAGCTTGATGTGCTTCAGCCAACGTTTCTGATCCAGCTAGCACGTCGTCTACGTATACAGGGTGGTTCATCTTATTCGCCTCGGTATCTGTACGGAGAACCACTTGATATTTTAAAAAAATTTCTTTACAAAAATATACAGGCCCATTAATATTACAATCTAAAAATATTGTGAATTATACAGGGTGCTCCAAAAAAGACTGGTATATCAAAGTTATATTTTTTCTTATGAAATGCCCTATATCTGATGATATTATTGAATTGACCTTGAAGTATATGCTATACTTTGATAAGGGTTCCCTATACCTAAATAGAGGGTATTTTGATTTATTTCGATTTTTATAAAAATGTAAGGTTTTAGAAAAAAACAAATATGTACGAATCTAAGAATCAGTAACAAATTATTTCTTGGATCTTAATAATTGACTATTTACAATACTTAAGCAGATTAACACCCTGTATCTTACTAGTCTATCGTGTAGAAAATATACTTAGCTTTCAATTTGTATTAGGGTTTCCTATTCCTATCTTTTTACAGGGTTCTATTAGAAATTTTAGATTGTTCTATTAACAAATTCAAGCTGTAATATCTTACTTATTTTAAATAGAACACCCTGTATCTTACTAGTCTGTCGCGCAGAAAATTTATTTAGCTTTCAATTTTTATTAGGGTTTCCTATACCTATCTCCCTTCATTTGTTAAATATTGAAAGATTTCCTAATTTGTAAGCTTTAAAAATTAGAATTAAGTAATTAATATGTCGTGGTTATGTACAACACATCACCAACACCGGCAATATATATGTACTTAGACAAGATACTGTCGTTAATAAAATTTTCATTGTTATCATGTAATCACACAGAGTGTTGTATTATTTTAGTTGATTTTGGCCTACATGTGACATTGATTAATATGTTTATATTAAACTGCATACCCTATATTAGATGCCGTATTCTGAAAGATATTTAAATTTTATTTCATTCCGTATAAGTATTTTCCATATCTTAAACCAACGGTTATTAAGTAAATTTAAGAACACCACTTTTTGTTTTAATCTTTGAATCACAATTACAAAAAATTAAATGCAATGGCTACTATAACGAAAACGAGCCTATTGTACAAAAATATGTAAAAATGGGTATTTACAGAATAACATGGATATTTATATTTACAGAATAACATGTGTATTGAGAATGTTTACATGGAATTGAAGAGAAGAAAAAGAATATAATATCGAGTATGTCATTTAAAATAAGAACACTCTATGTGATTAAATGATAAAAATGTGAATTTTATTAACCAAAGTATCTTGACCAAGATATTGAAGTATATTTCCGGTGTTGGTGATGTGTTGTACATAACCACGACATAGGTACTTAATTCTAATTTTTAAAGCTTACAAATTAGGAAATCTTTAAATATTTAAAAAAAGAAGGGAAATATCTATAGGAAACCCTAATAAGAACTGAAAGCTAAGTAAATTTTCTACGCAATAGATTAGTAAGATACAGGGTGTTCCATTTAAAATAAGTAGGTTATTACAGCTTGAATTTGTTAATAGAACAATCTAATATTTTGACCACCCTGTAAAAGATAGGCATAAAAAACCCTAATATAAATTGAAAGCTACGTAAATTTTCTAAACGGTATACTAGTAAGATACAGGGTGTTCTATTTAAAATATGTAAGTTATTACAGCTTGAATTTGTTAATACAACAATCTCATATTTTGTCCACCCTGTACGAAATTTTGTTGAAGTAAGCGTCTGTTTAAGTATGCTAAATAGTTTATTATTAAGGTTTAAGAAATAATTTGTTACTGATTCTTAGATTCGTAGATATTTATTTTTTTCTAAAACCTTACATTTTCATAAAAATCGAAATAAATCAAAACACCCTGTATTTAGGTATAGGGAACCCTTATAAAAGTATAGCTTATTTTTTAAGGTCAATTCAGTAATGTCATCAGATACAGGGCATTCCATAAGAAAAAATATAACTTTGATATACCACTCTTTTTTGGAACACCCTGTATAATTCACATAATTTTTAGATTGTAGCATTAAAGGCCCTGTATATTTCTGTGAACAAATTTTTTTAAAATATCGAATGGTTTTCCGTGCAGAGACCGAGGCGAATAAAATGAACCACCCAGTATATTGTGTTTAGCAATTTCCGCAGCTAGTGTATATTTTCATTTCTCGTCATTAAATAATTCCTGTGTTGTTCTTAATGCAAGGTATAGCGCTGCCTTCGTACCGTATGTTACTGTTGACAACTGATACTCCTTTATTGGTTCTTTCACAGATTTTCTCCATAACGTCTTCTGGTAAACTTGATCTTTTTCAGCTATCTTTATTTGCCTAAACATTTTCTCTAGATCTGACGTATATAATATGCTATTTTGTACGACCTCAAATTTTTAATATATTTGTAAGATCTTGTTGCAACCGAGGTCCAGAGTGCATTAAACCATTGAGACTGATTCCTGTTGAACTTTTACTGGAATCGTCAACCACGGCCCTGTATTTTGTTGTGATACTATCCTCTTTTATAACTGCATGATGATCCTCTTGCTTATTTATTATTTCGATTTTATTCAATTTCATGTGACGTAAGTCTTCATATTCCTTCATAAATTTCCTGCACTGCTTTTCTAGGTTTCTGTCTCTTGGAAATTTCTTCTCTAATTGCAGCAGTCTCGCATATGCTTGCTGTTTTGTGTCCCCTAATAGGCTTGTATTAGAATTGAAGGGTATTTTAACTTCAAATCTTCCTTCGTTGTCCCTTTTTACGGTTCTTTTATAATATTCTTCACACTCTTTTTCTTCTACTGAAAGAGTATTGCTTTGATCTAGTTCTTCTAACTCCCAGTATTTTTCTATTTCTTCATCCATCTGTCGCTTAGATATCATGCTCAGTACTTGTAGATTAGGGATATTCTCTTGCTGTGCTATCCCTGACATTATCCAACCCAATTTTGTATTTTGGGTGAGCAAACCATCCTTTGTTCGATCTACTCCATCCAGTAATATCAAATTCTATTCTTTGGCTCCTAATAGAATATCTATTGAATCTGTTTCATTAACATTTAGATCCGCCAAGACTAAGTTCCTATGGTTCCTTTCTTTTATCTGTATCTCCTTCTCCGGTAGATTCTTTGTTATTTTTCGTACTACAAGTGCTTCGGTCTTCATTTCAAATTCATTTTTGAAATGCGCTTCTAAGTTTAATGTCACGCTCCATCTCGACGTCCTTTGGTCTTTATTGCCAATTTCAGATATCTGAGACTTGTAGCGGCCTGCTCCGTAATGAATGATGATTGCGAGCCTTGGACAATCAATGCTCTCATCAAATGTGAGCTTCCTTTTGAGTCTCTTACTCGTACTAATGCCGTTGCAAGTAGCACTTCTTCATTCTGATGACTTAAACAGCTCACAGTATTCTCTTGTCTTCTTGACGATCCGTCGTAACTGTTGTCACCTCTGGTCCCACTAGAATTGGGTATATTTTGTGGCCTTCTGTTTTCAGAATTCCTTCTGTTATCATACTGACCTTCTGACCCACTAGAATTTGGTCTATTTTGTAGCCTTCTGTTTTCAGAATTCCTTCTGATATCATACTGACCTTCTCACTCACTTGAATTGGGTCTATTTTGTGGCCTTCTGTTTTCAGAATGCCTTCTGTTATCATACAGACCTTCTGACATGTGTAGTAATGAATGATGCTGTCCATTACATTCTGCACATCTATAAGAGGAATAACATAGTACTTCCTTTTTATGTAGTAGGCATCTACCGCACCATTGCTTTTCCTTTACGGTTTTGTTTCTTTCACGTACTTATAGACTTAGAAATTTTGTACATTTGAACAGTTTATGTTCTTTATGACATACCACACAGGTTATCTTCTTTTTTGCCTGTTGTCTGTGATCTGCTCCTTTCCCTTCTGTTTTCAACATCTCCAATGTCTGGAATCTCTTTGTAGGAATTCCTGTGTTGACTTATATGTCGGAATGTCCCTACTATCTTGAATTGACGTTTCATATAATCTCCTGGTTTCTGTGTCCCACTTTAACATGCTTATCCTTTCTACAAGAGGGCTCCAGGACTCTGTCGTTATACCTAGTCCACTAATCGCTTCTAAGCATTCGTGGAGAGTATCATGTAATGTTTTCAGCGCCTTTGCTGACGCTTCTTTTATCTCCGCAGCCTGAAGTACCTTGTCTATTAATATAAATAAATTCATCGTAATTTGTCATAATTGGATTATCGTACCGATCTTGTAATATTTTCCAGGCAGCACTGTAGTTTGATTCTGTAGTGTTTAAATGTTGTATTATTCTACTTGCTTCTCCTCGCAAGCTTGTCTTCAGATACTGCATTTTTCCACATTTGATAGTTGGTTATTCTCATGTATCAAACGTTTAAAAATATTATGGAATGTTACCCAGGATTCGTATTTTCTCTCAAAACAGGGTAACTTCACCTGGGGTAGTACTATTTTTTCTGTCTTGCATCCTTCCGCCTCCAATCTCTTATTTTCTTTTATAATCGACTGCACCCTTCTTTTCATCATATAAAATTTTTCTATATCACCTTCTTCTAGTGCATCCTGTTCATTTTCCACAGCTATTTCCATTATTAAAGCATCTATTTTTTGTACCCCTTCTTTTATATCCTCTTGTATATCTTCATGTTTTCGTCGTCTTCCAATAAATGATGAAGTTTTCTTATCCTAATTTCTATTTCTCTAATTTTTGTCGAAGACTTGTATGAATTTTTAATAAATTCCTCTAAAGTCTTTTTCGTTTCTTCATATTTTTTTGTACTTGTTCGTAATAGTTAGATGTAAAATATTTATCATCTTTTGAACCCTTTTCTACAATTTCATTATTTTGTTCCGCAAAGTCACTCCACAATTCTTCAACTGTCTACAGCCTTGTGTTTAATAATTCTCTGGTGCGCTTTTCTTTTTTTCAGTTTTTTAATATTAGTCAAGATTTTAGCTAATTCTTGTCCTAGTTTTTCTTGTTCTGTATATAATCTCTGCATTTCGAATATGTATGTATTTATATAAATTTGACCTAAATTCAACTTTTAAAGTCTCAGCAAAAAAGCCTTTCTCAACAACGCAATGAACTCAGCCCTGCTGACACCTCTAATTGTACAATTAAAAATCGTAATACTCCAGTCGGGTTAGACGAATAACAGGCCTAACCTTGCATTAGGAGCTGCCCCAATTTTTATTTTTCTAATCTTTAGGGAGGGTCAATAGTAGTGTAAATTTAAAATCTCGACTGAATTACGCCGTTGCGTTAGCCGTCATCTTGATTTTAAACGAGAACCGTTTTTGCTCAATATCTCAGCCACTTTCAAATTTTAGATAAAAAGTATAACACTCAAAATTGTTGAAAATGTGATTTTCTATCATTTCTATTCCTACAATTTTTTCGTGCCATCGATATTTTCCGAGTTATGGCGGAAAATAGTGACAGTTAGAGCATAATTATTGAATTATCTGGTTTATTATTAGTTCTACGAGAAAAATGTTCCTATACAAAAATAGAGAGAATTAAATTCTACACAATTTTAATCTTTTTCATTTTTTTGCTAAAGTTAATATTTAAGGTAGTACGTATGCGATAATGGCGCGATGAGCGTAAAACCTGCTTGATTTTGTAGCAAATGTTTTTGTTCAATATCTACGCCATTTTCAACTAAAAATGTTCCAAATATGATTTCCTACAATGTATTTTTAACAATTTTTTATGCGGTTGATATTTTCCGAGTTAAGTGGGAAAATTGTAAAAAGTGGTGGGGGGAGCATAATTACTGAATTGAATCTTGTTTCCGAGCTGCCCCAAATTTTATAATTCTATTCTTTAGGGGAGATCAATAGTAGTGTAAATTTAAAATCTCGACTGAATCCCGCGGTTGCATTAGCCGCCATATTGATTTTAAAGGAGAACCGTTGTTGCTTAATATCTCCGCCATTTTCAACTTCTCGACAAAAACGGTAGGAACTAAAATTGTTGGAAACGCAATTTCCTATAATTTCTTTTCCACAATTTTTTTATGCGATCAATATTCTCCGAGTTAATGAGGAAAATAGTGGAAGCGGAGGGGAAGCATAATTATTGAATTGTCTCATTTATTATTAATTTTACGACATAATTGCACATAAACAAAAATAAAGAGAATTATATTTTATACAATTTTTGAAACTTCCAATGAAACACCAACCAAAGTAAGTACATAAAAGACATAAATAATAACTTATATGCATTAACTTCACTTAATTTTATTAACTAGCGGGTTTTATTGGTTGAATTTGTCTGTCGATAATTAAGTTTCATGTTAGTTAACAAATTTTAATATTTCAACAAGTTTTTTTTTAATTTCGGAGTCTGACCCCCCCCCCCACGTAGACCCGCCACTGGTGTTCTCTCAAAAAATTGTAGTAAATCATAATTGCAACAATTTCAGTCCTTACAGTTTTTGTGGAAAAGTTGAAAATGGCGGAGATATTGAACAAAAACAATTGCTATAAAATCAATCAGGTCATTACGCTCGCGCCTTTACCGCATACGTACTACCTTAAATATTGATTTCATCAAAAAAATGAAAAAAATCAAAATTGTACAAAATTTAATTCTCTTCATTTTTGTATGGGTTCAAATTTGTTGTAAAACTAGTAATAAACGAGATAATGCAGTAAATCAATAATTATGCTCTAACTGTCACTATTTTCCCCCATAACTCGGAAAATATCGACCGCACGAAAAAATTATAATAAACGAAATTATAAAAAATCGCATTTTCAACAATTTCAGTTTCTACACTTTTTGTCGAAAAGTTGAAAATGGCGGAGATATTGAGCAAAACGGTTCTCGTTTAAAATCAAGATGGCGGCTAAAGCAACGGTCAAATTCAGTCGAGATTTTAAATTTATACTACTATTGACCCACCCTAAAGATTAAAAAAATAAAATTTGGGGCAGCTCGTAATGCAAGGTCAAATGCTATCCCGACTGGGCTATAATAATATCACTTGTAAGAGAAATAACGTTCTTTATACAGTGAGCACGTAAAGGTTGGAATAAATTCATTTTCTCGAGAATGGACGATTTTGGAAAAAAATCCTGAAACAGGTCAATTTTTATTTTTAAATTGCAACTTTTTGGTATATATATCATACTAATGACGTCACCCATCTGGGCGTGATGACGTCATCGATGATTTTTTTAAATAGGAATAGGGGTTGTGTGATAGCTATTTTAAAGGTAATTTAATTCTCTATTTAGTAATATAAACATTTACATAATTATTTATACATGGTGTCTAAAATTTTTTTTTAATTAAATTAATTGAGATAAAAAGAAGAATGCATGTGATATATTTAGTCCAAAATACATTTTACTGCTCTCAGAAAACAGAAAAAAATGTGTATTTGAAAAATAATCATTGCTTTTCGCTTAAATTAAATGTTCAACCTGTCAAGAGGAAGGTGGATGGCGGCTTTAATATTGAATTTAAGCAAAAAACGATATTAATTTGTCAAATAAACATCATTTCCTGTTTTCTGATAGCAGTAAAATGTATTTATTATAAAAAATCGCATTTTCAACAATTTCAGTTTCTACACTTTTTGTCGAAAAGTTGAAAATGGCGGAGATATTGAGCAAAACGGTTCTCGTTTAAAATCAAGATGGCGGCTAACGCAACGGTCAAATTCAGTCGAGATTTTAAATTTATACTACTATTGACCCACCCTAAAGATTAAAAAAATAAAATTTGGGGCAGCTCGTAATGCAAGGTCAAATGCTATCCCGACTGGGCTATAATAATATCACTTGTAAGAGAAATAACGTTCTTTATACAGTGAGCACGTAAAGGTTGGAATAAATTCATTTTCTCGAGAATGGACGATTTTGGAAAAAATCCTGAAACAGGTCAATTTTTATTTTTAAATTGCAACTTTTTGGTATATACATCATACTAATGACGTCACCCATCTGGGCGTGATGACGTCATCGATGATTTTTTTAAATAGGAATTGGGGTTGTGTGATAGCTATTTTAAAGGTAATTTAATTCTCTATTTAGTAATATAAACATTTACATAATTATTTATACATGTTGTCTAAAATTTTTTCTTTAATTAAATTAATTGAGATAAAAAGAGAATGCATGTGATGTATTTAGCCCAAAATACATTTTACTGCTCTCAGAAAACAGAAAAAAATGTGTATTTGAAAAATAATCATGGCTTTTCGCTTAAATTAAATGTTCAACCTGTCAAGAGGAAGGTGGATGGCGGCTTTAATATTGAATTTAAGCAAAAAACGATATTCATTTGTCAAATAAACATCATTTCCTGTTTTCTGATAGCAGTAAAATGTATTTTGAGTTAAATAAATTACACACATTCTTCTTTTTATGTCAATAAATTTAATTTAAAAATTTTTTTTGGACACCCTGTATAAATAATTATGTTAATGTTTATACTACTAAATAGAGAATTGAACTACCTTTCAAATGAGCTATCACACGACCCCCTATTCTCATTTAAAAAAATTATAGATGACGTCATCACGCCCAGATGGGTGACGTCACTAGTATGATACATATGTCAAAAAATGGCAATTTAAAAATAAAAATTGACTTGTTTCAGGATTTTTTTCAAAGTCGTCAATTCTCGAGAAAATGAATTTATTCCAACCTATACGTGCTCACTAAAAAATGCAAATACGATATACAGTGAGCACGTAAAGGTTGGAATAAATTCATTTTCTCGAGAATGGACGATTTTGGAAAAAAATCCCGAAACAGGTCAATTTTTATTTTTAAATTGCGACTTTTTGGCATATGTACCATACTAGTGACGTCACCCATCAGGGCGTGATGACGTCATGTATAATTTTTTTAAATTAGAATAGGGGTCGTGTGATAGCTCATTTGAAAGGTAATTCTATCCTCTATTCAGTAATATAAACATTAACATAAATATTTATACAAGGTGTCAAATTTTTTTTTAATTAAATTTATTGACATAAAAAGAAGAATGTATGTAATTTATTAACTCAAAATACAATTTACTGCTATCAGAAAACAGGAAATAATGTTTATTTGACAAATAAATATTGTTTTTTGCTTAAATTCAATATTAAAGCCGCCACCCACCTTCGTCTTGACAGCTTGAACATTTAATTTAAGCGAAAAGCAATAATTATTTTTCAAATAAACATTTTTTTCTGTTTTCTGAGAGCAGTAAAATGTATTTTGGACTAAATAAATTACATACATTCTTCTTTTTATGTCAATAAATTTAATTAGAAAACATTTTTTTGGACACCCTGTATAAATAATTATGTAAATGTTAATATAACTAAATAGAGAATTAAATTACCTTTTAAATGAGCTATCACATGACCCCTATTCCCATTTAAAAAAATCATCGATTACGTCACCACGCCCAGATGGGTGACGTCACTAGTATGATATATATGTCAAAAAGTCGTAATTTAAAAACAAAAATTTACCTATTTCGGGATTTTTTTCCAAAATCGTCCATTTTCGAGAGAATGAATTTACTCCAACCTTTACGTGCTCACTGTATGTGGAATTTAATGAACCCAAGAATTTGAATGAATTTAGAAAATCAAATGTTTTTAGGATTTCAAATTATAAGAGCCAAAATTATCAACCCTGTCAACCTGATAATACATTGCGAACATCACTCACTGCTTTATTAATCAATGAAACCTTTATTATTTATATCTGATTTCTTTATTGATATTCACTGTACCATATTAAATATAAAAATTCGTATTTTAGTGTTATTCGTCTACGTTTTAGTTCCTGTTTTCTCTGTTTTCTGTTTGTTTGTTTCTAGTATCTTCTTATTCATTCCCTTATTATTCATTATCATCGCATGTCCTATTCGTGGACTTATGAACCGTCTGATTATTCATTATATAGTTCTAGTTCCCTTATTTGTTTGTCGTAACCAACCTTTCCGTGTTTTTACTTGATATATAGATCTCAGTGTTTTTCTTCTTTTCCATTTTTTAAATTTTTCCACATATGATATTTTCATTGTTCATATTTTACTACCATGTGTCACTGTGCATCTATCCTTTTTTTTTTTATATAAATTTAGATTTTATTAATATTTTTAGGCTTTACCTTTTTTATTTGTCTGGCTATCAGCTTCAATTTTTTGTTAGTTCCTTTCACTCTATTATTATAAGCTTCAGATAAATAAGCTTGTCCATTGTCTAGCATTTATATTCTCTTGCTATTCGTAGATGTGAAAATGAACTGACCATCTTCTTTTGCTCTATATTTCTGAGTAACAATTACTTTGACTTATCCTTGTTTATTTCTAGGTCAATATATCTCATATCTCTAGTAATTCTTTATTCTTTTTATAACATTCTTAAATTTAGTGTTACGAAATTTTCAGCAAAAACAAGGCATTGATGTTCATTATTGTAGATGGATTCGGTCACTTTTTTGCTTTTTGATCTTATCATACGCCTACTGAAAATATATAAACAACGCATGCAGAATAGTAGTAAACAACGCAAGGTAGTCTGAATTTCTTTTAGTGTAAAAAATCTGATCCCTAACTGATCTATTATCAGTAGTAATTGCACAAGAGCTCTAAAATTATCGAATTTTTTCCGAGTGATACTTTGACAGTTTTAATTTCACGACCCGAAGGGGAGTGAAATTATGTCATAAGTGTCACGAGGGCAAAAATTCGATAATAATTTTAGAGATCGAGTGCAATTTGTTGCGATTATTTCATAAATAAAAATGTTCAAAACCAAAATTTTATTGTAATTTATTTATGTAAGTACAAATTAGTACAATTAAACACACAGTTGTTATAAATATTTGACGGTTGAAAGTCATCACTTTTATAATTTTTAAAACATTAAATGTCATTAATGTCACTGAATGTATTTTTTCTTAGCAACGAAGGGCATCTGACGTAATATACTTGACGACGGGATATTATCAAAAATTATCAGTTTAATTTTCACTTCTGTAGCTTTCTATTGGTCAGAATCTCCTATGAATGAAATAATCTCTAAAAGCGGCTTGATATTGTGTCTAGTTTGATATTCGTCTACCTTTTTTTTAGTGGCATGGACTTTCTATCATTCAGCCAGTCACAACATGACGTACTTAGTGTCATGTGTCGTATGTGTGTTGAGTAAGTGTCTTGTTACTTTGCAAAGTCGACGTCATTGTCTTTGCAGAGAGACGCTAATTGTATCCGAACGTCTGCGGTCCCTCCGGTGATTCGTCTACCTTAGTTTTGGCAGTTACAAAACTTTTTAAATTGTATAACATAATAAGAACCAACCCAAAACGTCCATCATTATTGAGGAAATCTATCGTACTACCAATAAGAAACAGAACAAGTCCTCGATTAATTCAAATTCTTACCGTCCTATTTAACTAAGATGTACCAAAAGACTTATATTATGACATCTACGGAAACACATAAAGATTCAGCTCAACAGACCAGGTTAATAAGACAAAAATTTACCCTGTTCGTGACACTTCAACAGCCAGGGTACCTACTGGATCGTTTTTCGACAGGTAATACCTATAAGAACCTTTTGTAACTATTTCCTGCGTAGGATCTCGCGGCCATTTTTATTTATAAATAATTTAGTGTCAAAAAACGGCTTTTTTTTCCTTTTTTTTTTCAAAATCAATGGAAAACCTTAATACTTATGGTTTTCTTGGTACAAACATCTTCAAAAGAATGGAAAAATCTTAAAAATGGTATATTACAAAGTTTGATAAACTCATTTATTGTTAATATAATTGCGAAAAAAGGTCGAAATTGCAAAAAAAATTATTTCGCAATAACTATTGTAAAAATAAGTGTACAGCTTTATAATTTTGGTCAAATGAGGGTTCTTTCGTGCTTAATATGTTGTAAAAATTTCAAAGCGATTCATTTAAAAGTTTAAATTTTATTCAAATTTTTTATCCCAGAGAGCTTTTTTTTGCAATAACATAAGTCAGAAAAAAATGGGACCATTCTACAGCTGTCAAATGAAAGAGCATGAGCTTAACTTTCAAATTGGTTTAAAAAAAGTGAATAAAAAATGCATTTATTAGTAATAAATAATTATGCAAAAGTATCACCTTAAGCACAACTACCAAGTAATGTTATCTACATGATAATTGAGGAAAAATTGTAACAAATATAATATAATTTAAATATACAAAAATAAAACGTATACAGTGATGAGCGCGCTAATAACCGGCAAAATAGTACAAAAGATGGAAAACGTATAAGTTGTGAGATAAAATGGAATGAAACTAGTCGAGCTGGGAAATTTAGCGATTGTATCCTTTTTATTTACATTATATTGATTGTTTCCCAGCTTTACACGTATCAGAGGAGTGAGGAGTACGTCAACTAAAACTGTCACTGTGACAGTTGTATTTGCCAAACTCGTCCGATACGTCTAAAGGTGGTAAACAATCAATATGGTGTAAATTAATAGGTTAATATCGCTAAATTTTCCAGCTCGACTAGTTTTATTTCTTTTTATCTCAAAAACCTTATACGTTTTCCATCTTTTATGCTATTTTGCCGGTTATTAGCGCACTCATCACTGTATAAGGAAAAATTTACCATACTTTTGCATAGTTATTTATTGCTAATAAATGCATTTTTTATTCACTTGTTTTAAACCAATTTAAAAATTTAGCTCATGCTCTTTCATTTGACATCTGGAGAATAGTTCTAACATTATCTTTTTCTGACTTATTTTATTGCAAAAAATGCTCTCTGGGATACACAATTTGAATAAAATTTAAATAATTGAATGAATCGCTTTGAAATTTTTGTCACATATTAAGTATCAAATAACCATCTTTTGACAAAAATGTCAAAGCTGTACACTTATTCTTAGAATACTTATTGCGAAATTAATTTTTTTGAAATTTCAACTTTTTTAGCAGTTATATTAACAATAAATGAGTATATTAAACTTTGTAATACGCCATTTTAAAATGTTCAATCTTAAATTTATCCCTTAATTTGTAATCTCACATTATTCTTAACTTCCTAAAACTTTTATAGTTTAACCGTGTATAATTGAAACATTGGAAAACCATATCGAGTAATATTTTAATTATTAGAGTCCAGTGAATCTTTTGCAACCTAAATAAATTGCCAACTCGTGGTATTTCCATTTGAACTCCCAAAGTTTTGCAATAGCTTGATTAAACTGTAGTTTGCAAGTTCATTGTTCTTGTTACCTCGCAAGTTATTGATGATTTGTATATTTTGATGAGATTATAAATTAGCCAAAGGGACTATTTTGGGTCGCAGTCTATTATAGAAAGTTGCCTGACCAACAACTATAGTGTAATTATCAGTAGCTGTCAATAAAACCATATTTTTACTTCACACTTCAAACATTTATTCACCATCGTCGATCGAGAAGAATCGGACAAAGGGGCATTAGAAAACAATTCGATCCTGATATTTACATCGTATTTTCCATTTGGTCCTTCGACAAAACAACATCAAAGGTGCGTTAATTGGATTGGAGCTTCGAAGGAGACGACCCTTAGCGACCTGAATAGCTGTTCCCCAGTTCCGCACAAGATCGACGATCGAATTCGAAGTGTGGAGAAAAGGAAAAAATAAAACGAAGACCAGAGATCACCGAAATTAGGAGTAGGAGCCTTACGAGAACCTTTGAGCACCAGAGAACCTGAATAGCAGTCCTTAAGTCTACGGTTCCAGCTGTTTGGAGGTAAAAAATCTAGCGGCATCCAGAGATCCAGCTCACCA
The DNA here is from genome assembly GCF_917563875.1 of Diabrotica virgifera virgifera. NCBI lineage: Eukaryota > Metazoa > Arthropoda > Insecta > Coleoptera > Chrysomelidae > Diabrotica > Diabrotica virgifera. Next base: position 148,721,179 of record NC_065445.1, on the reverse strand, counting down.
GTTCCAGTTGCAGTTCTAAGAAGGAAGCAGCGCAGCGGAGTCCAGGCCCACCCGGTGACATAAAAGTGAACGTCGGGATAAAACTGTAAGATTTTGAATATTTATTATCATTAAGAGCAGTGCATTTTTTGATAAATTAAAGAAACTTAGGCATAAAATTTTTACTAATTTTTTATTGAAATAGATTATTCTGTATACCTATTTACTTAAAATACAGTCGAACCCGCTTATTGGAATAGCCTCTTGCCAAGCAAAAATATTCTTATAACCGGGATATTCTATTAACCGATCATTGGTGTCTAGCCGTAATAAGTTTACCGAATATACGTAATAATAGTACATACTATGTTAATATATTTATATGGTTTTAGGTCTATTTATGTCAATAATACAATAGCGTAACGTATTTATTAAAAAACCAAATTAATAGGAAGTATAAGTAATTTTGCGAATACCAAATTTGTTTGTTTAGCTGGGTTTATTAATGGTATCAAGAACAAAGCGATAAATATTTGTTTGAATTAGATTAATTTATATGGTAAAAGTTTCTTTTGGACAGTTATGCCCACAGAATTTAATTGATAAATTTACAGAACATTGCTTTTGATAATAAAGGTAATTGTATGTTTTTATTTATGATTTTTCTATTTATTTCCTTTTCCTATTTTATCCCGATAAGGATCAACTAAGAGATACTGAAACCACGAGAGAAGATAAGTATAACATAAGATTATTTAGACATTTTTTTTTATATTATAAAAAGGCACCCTGAGATTCTTTCTTAATTTTTATGTATGATTTGCGTTAATTAAATAACTGATCAAGTAAATAATAATTAATATAAAAGTAATAGAAAGCAGATCATAACAATATAGATTATGTAAAAATTTTCAGTAGTAATTGCACAAGAGCTCTAAAATTATCAAATATTTCCCGAGTGACACTTTGAGTTTTAATTTCACGACCCGAAGGGGAGTGAAATTATGTCAAAGTATCACGAGGGCAAAGATTCGACAATAATTTTAGAGATCGAGTGCAATTTGTTGCGATTATTTCATGAATAAAACTGTTCAAAACAAAAATTTTATTGTAATTTATTTATGTAAGTACAAATTAGTACAATTAAACACACAGTTGTTATAAATATTTGACGGCTGAAAGTCATCATTTTATAACTTTTAAAACATTAATTGTCATTAATGTCACTGAATGTATTTTTTCGTAGCAACGAAGGGCATCTGACGTAATATACTTGACGACGGGATATTATCAAAAATTATCACCTTAATTTTCATTTCTGTAGCTTTCTATTGGTCAGAATCTCCTATGAATGAAATAATCGTATTAAAATACAAAATATACTTAATAAGAAAATTATTTATTCAGCCTTGAAAAATAATAATCGGTAATTGTAGCTTGTTTTTTTTGTTACATAAAATACTAGTCACTTTTGTTGCTCTGAATTATAAAAATTAGAAAAATTTACAATGGCTTGGCCATCCCGAAAACGTTTTAATACTTTCCAAGCGATTAGGATGGACGAACTGTTTCTTAAAAATTATAACAGGCAACTGGGTGGCAATATGTATAGTTTGTAGACAAAGGAAATTATTTCACGACTGAATTTGTCTGTAAACGATTGAATTGGTACTCATAACAACGCAATAAAATATTTATTACCTATCTGACAAACCCAAATAATATAAAAAAAAGCACTACAAGCCTTCGAAGCCCTTGGCGAGAAACCATATTACAAGATATAATTTAAATTTTTAAGAAACTCGAAATTGTACGCAAACATTTATTCGTTGACCTGAAAAATATTCTTATAAGCGGTATTGCTTTAATAATACGTATTCCAATAAACGGATAAATTTATTAAGGAGTAAATGGAAACGTTTCGGGACCTCGAATTTATATTTCATAAACCGGGATATTCTTATAACCGGTACTCTAATAAGCCGGTTCGACTGTAGTAATATTTTCTACTGCTAGTTCAAATGTAATATTTTGATTATTTTGATATTAATATTTTTTGATAATTTTGAGTCTTATAATTTGAAATCCTTAAAACATCTTATTTTCTATATATAATATCCTGACATACTGACTTTAATAAATCAAGTTATTTTTATACATTCTTGGGTTCATTCAATTCCACATATATCGTATTTGCATTTTTTATATAAAGAACTTTATTTCTCTGGTTACAAGTGATATTATTACGGTTTTAAATTGTACAGTTAGAGGTGTCAGCAAGGCTGAGTTCATTGCGTTGTTGAGAAAGGTTTTTTTGCTGAGACTTTAAAAGTTGAATTTAGGTCAAATTTATATAAATACAGACATATTCGAAATGCAGAGATTATATACAGAACAAGAAAAACTAGGACAAGAAATAGAAAATCTTGACTAATATTAAAAAACTGAAAAAAGAAAAGCGCACCAGAGAATATTTAAATATAAGGCTGCAGACAGTTGAAAAATTGTGGATTGACTTTGCGGAACAAAATAATGAAATTGTAGAAAAGGGTTCAAAAGATGATAAATATTTTACATCTAACTATTACGAACAAGTACAAAAAATATGAAGAAACGAAAAAGACTTTAGAAGGAATTTATTAAAAATTCATACAAGTCTTCGACAAAAATTAGAGAAATAGGAATTAGGATGAGAAAACTTCATCATTTATTGGAAGACGACGAAAACGATGAAGATATATAAGAAGATTTAAAAGAAGAGGTACAAAAAATAGATGCTTTAATAATGGAAATAACTGTGGAAAATGAACAGGATGCACTAGAAGAAGGTGAAATAGAAAAATTTTATATGATGAAAACAAGGGTGCGGTCGATTATAAAAGAAAATAAAAGACTGGAGGCGGAAGGATGCAAGAAAGAAAAAAATAGTACTACCCAAGGTGAAGTTACCCTGCTTTGAGGGAAGGTACGAATCCTGGGTAACATTCTATGATATTATATTTTTAAACGCTTGATACATGAGAATAACCAACTCTTAAATGTGGAAAAATGCAGTATCTGAAGACAAGCCTCTGAGGAGAAAACACAACAGAAGCAGACTACAGTGCTGCCTGGAAAATGTTGCAAGATCGGTACAATAATCCAAGGATGAATCTATTTATATTAATAGACAAGATACTTCAGGCTGCGGAGATAAAAGAAGCGACAGCAAAGGCGCTGAAACATTACATGATACTCTCTATGAATGCTTAAGGATAAGGATGTTAAAGGATAAGCATGTTAAAGTGGGACACAGAAACCACGAGATTATATGAAACGTCAATTCAAGACAGTAGGGACATTTCGACGTATAAGTCAACACAGGAATTCCTACAAAGAAAAGTGACATTGGGGATGTTGGAAACAAAAAGGAAAGGAACAGATTACAGACAACAAGCAAAGAAGAAGATAACCTGTGTGGTATGTCATAAACAATATAAACTGTTCAAATGTACAAAATTTCTAAGTCTACAAGTACGCGAAAGAAAAAAAATCGTAAAGGAAAAGCAATGGTGCGATATATGCCTACTACATAAAAAGGAAGTACCATGTTATTCCTCTTATCGATGTGCAGAATGTAATGGATATTATTGTGTAGTAATGGATCATTACTACACATGTCAGAAGGTCAGTATGATAAGAGAAGGAATTCTGAAAACAGAAGGCCACAAAATAGACCCAATTCTAGTGAGTCAGAAGGTCAGTATGATATCAGAAGAAATTCTGAAAACAGAAGGTCACAAAATAGACCATATTATAGTGGGTCAGAAGGTCAGTATAATAACAGAAGGAATTCTGAAAACAGAAGGCCACAAAATAGACCCAATTCTAGTAGGACCAGAGGTGACAACAGTTACGACGGATCGTCAAGGAGACAAGAGAATACTGTGAGCTGTTTGAGTCATCAGAATGAAGAAGTGCTACTTGCAACGGCATTAGTATGGCATATATAATTGATGAGAGCATTGATTGACAAAGGCTCGCAGTCATCATTCATTACGGAGCAGGCCGCTACAAGTCTCGGAATAAAAAGAAAGGCTGTCCACGCTCAGATATCTGGAATTGGCAATGAAGATCAAAGGACGTCGAAATGGAGCGTGACATTAAACTTAGAGGCGCATTTCAAAAATGAATTTGAAATGAAGACCGAAGCACTTGTAGTACGAAAAATAACAAAGAATCTACCGGAGAAGGAGATACAGATAAAAGAAAGGAAACATAGGAACTTAGTCCTGGCGGATCCAAATGTTAATGAAACAGATTCAATAGGAATTCAAATAGCCAAAGAATATAGTTTGATACTACTGGATGGAGTAGATCGAACAAAGGATGGTTTGCTCACCCAAAATGCAAAATTGGGTTGCATAATGTCAGGGATAGCACTGCAAGAGAATATCCCTAATATACAAGTACTCAGCATGATATCTAGACGACAGATGGATGAAGACATAAAAAAATACTGGGAGTTAGAAGAAGTAGGTCAAAGCAATGCTCTTTCAGTAGAAGAAAAAGAGTGTGAAGAATAATATAAAAGAACCGTAATAAGGGACAACGAAGGAAGATTTGAAGTAAAAATTCTAATACAAGCCTATTAGGGGACTCAAAACAGCAAGCATATGCGAGACTGCTGCAATTAGAGAAGAGATTTCAAAGAGACAGAAACATAGAAAAGTGGTACAGGAAATTTATGAAGGAATATGAAGACTTAGGTCACATTGAAATTGAATAAAACCGAAATAATAAGTAAGTAAGAGAATTACCTGCCTCATCATACAGTAATTAAAGAGGACAGTATCACAACAAAATGCAGGGTCGTGTTTGACGCTTCCAGTAGAAGTTCAACAGGAATCAGTCTCAATGATATAATGCACTCTGCAACTCGTTAACTCGTTTGCCACAATATTTTACAAATATAGTAATAAATTGGAGGTCGTACAAAATAGCATATACGGCAGATCTAGAGAAAATGTTTAGGCAAATAAAGATAGCTGAAGAAGATCAAGTTTACCAGAAGATATGATGGAGACAATCTGTAAAAGATCCAATAAAGGAGTATCAGTTGTCAACAGTAACATACGGTACGGAGGCAGCGCCATACCTTGCATTCAGAACGATACAGGAATTATGTAATGACGAGAAATGAAAATATACACTAGCTGCGGAAATTGCTTAACACATATATTGTAGACGACGTGCTAGCTGGATCAGAAACGTTGGCTGAAGGTCATTAAGCTCAAACAGAGTTAACAGAAATGTTCAAGAAAGGGGGTTTTGTATTAAGAAAATGGCTTTGTAATAGTCAAGATTTAATGGAAACTATACCGAAGGAACTAAAAAGTGTCGATCTCAAAACGTTAGACAAAGAAGATATTAGTACATAAAACGCTAGGGATCCTCTGATCACCGTTTGAAGATGTAAATACATTTAAAATAAATATAACCAAACATAAAAAATAACAAAGAGACTGGACCTCGATTTTTGACCCTTTGCTTCGTTATCGAACGTATTCGCTTCTATCTGTTTAGCGTACAGATAGCGAATGATCGATAACGAAGCGAAGGGTTAAAAATCGAGGCCCTGGTGTAATCGGAAATAGCAAAAATATATCCCATTAGGATGGATTGCGCCAGTGATAATGCAATAAAAGATATTCATACAATATTTGTGGACAAAAAGGATAAGTTGGGACAAAGAATTGGATAATTCTGATAAAAAAAGATGGATTAAGTATTACTCACAGCTAAAACACCTCGAAGAGATAGTAATACCTAGGTGGAATAATCTTACCAATTCAGGGAAAATAGAATTGCACGGATTTGCTGATGCCTCTATGAAAGGATACGGAGCAGTAATATATACTAGAACATTATGTTCTGAGATTAAAACAAGCCTTATAGTAGTCAAAACAAAGGTTGCACCCGTTAAAGGTTTAACTACACTGCCGAGATTAGAATTGTGTGCAGCATCGCTGCTTAGCAGACTCATGAAAATAACCATTCAAGCGCCAAATCGCAGTGATGTGGAAATATGCATGGTCTGATTCCACAATAATTCTGGTGTGGATACAAGGACAACCAAACAGATGGAAAAGGTGTGTAGCGAACAGAGTAACGGAAACAGTAGACACCATACAACCTGATCGCTGGTTTAAAGTAGATACAAAAGAAAACCCAGCAGATTATTTATAGAGGGATAAAAGCGAAAGAATTGGTCAGGATGGACCTATGGTGGAATGGACCAATCTGGCTAAAACAAACAAATATTAGGTTTCCATTACCAGAGAGATTGGATACCGACGAAGAAAAAAAGAGAATAGAAATAATAGCTAACACAACCTTCAAGGTTAGTGACATTTGCGAAAGATTTCCAAATATAAATAGAATGCAACGAGTACTATCTCATTGCATTAGATTTACAGACAAATGCAAAAAAAGAGGTAGAACATGAACAACTCACCCCTCAAGAATTAGAGAGTACCTTGCAAAGAATAATAAAGAATACTCAAGAATTATATTAAGCAGAAGAGATAAAAACGCTAAAGAGTGGAAAACCACTGAACGGTAGGAGTAAATTATTAAACTAACTACCCTATGTGGATAACCATGGCATATTACGGGTTACAGGGAGACTTCAGAGCTCAGAGCTAACATATGATGAAAAGCATCCCTTAATAGTACCTTACAAAAGCAAATTAAATAAACTAATAATACAAAATTGCCATACAAAAACGTTGCATGGAGGCCCACAACAAACTCTGCACTACATAAAGAAAATATTTTGGATCACGCACGGAAAAAGAGTAGTGCGAGAAGAAATAAAAATTTGTGTCAAATGTAAAAGATACAAGGCTGAAACGGCTCAACAATTAATGGAAAAAATAAAATAAAAATTTTATTTTTAATTCAGTTGCAATGCGAAGGCAAAACAATCTTACTTTTCAATTAGAATACGGAGCGCAGTCCAGTCCCTCGAATCGCCATTTTCGGCTCTTATTGGAGCCTCATCGGAAAGAACGTAGGCTTGTTTTCCATATCCCAATTGATCCGTACTGAGAGGTTTTCCCACCCATTGCAACTGAAGTGAAAATATTAGGTGACTAGCGTCATCTGGCAATTAAAAGATGAAGTTTTCGATCCTAATAGCATTATTAATAATATTTAGAAAATATTAAAATATTACTACAAGATTTTTAAATCGAAAACTTATTGGCCCATTTCCTTGGTAACACCTCCAAGGCTTCTAAAATTTGCAAGCCAAATGGATGCTGAAGCGAAGAAGACAAGAGAGAATTCAAAAAACTTACAATTCACGACCCCGTCTGTTCAGCTGGTAAATTCCAACAGAAAATTGACCTAGTTACTCGAAGGAGTAAACACCAATATAAAAATAAAATAAAAAATAAAATAAAATTTTTATTTTATTTTTATATTGGTGTTTACTCCTTCGAGTAACTAGGTCCATTTTCTGTTGGAATTTACCAGCTGAACAGACGGGGTCGTGAATTGTAAGTTTTTTGAATTCCCTCTTGTCTTCTTCGCTTCAGCATCCATTTGGCTTGCAAATTTTAGAAGCCTTGGAGGTGTTACCAAGGAAATGGGCCAATAAGTTTTCGATTTAAAAATCTTGTAGTAATATCTTAATATTTTCTAAATATTATTAATAATGCTATTAGGATCGAAAACTTCATCTATAAATTAATGGAAAGTTTACCAAAAACGAGAGTAAACCAAGCTCACCCATTTGCAAATACTGGTGTAGACTACGCCGGACCAATCAAAATAAGAGCAAGCAAAGGAAGAGGGTACAAAAGCTATAAAGGATATATAGCAGTATTTGTATGCCTAGCCACAAAAGCTGTACACCTCTAAGTAGTAAGCGATATGACAACGGATGCATTTGTAGCTGCAGTTAAGAGATTTACTTCAAGAAGGGGACAATACAGTCACATATACAGTGACAATGGAACAAACTTTGTAGAAGCAGCAAACCTGTTATTCCAAAATAGTGAGAAAGTGAAGGCATAATTAACAGACACCTTGACAATATTGGCACTTCATACCAGCGTATGGGCCACATTTTGGAGGTTTATGGGAAAGGGCTGTTAAAATTATGAAATATCACTTAAAGAGAGTAATTGGGGATAGTGCGTTAACATACGAAGAGTTAAGCACAGTGCTAGCTCAAATAGAGGTATGCATGAATTCCCGACCTTTATGCGTTGATACGGAAGATACAGTGAACAGAATAATAATAACCGCAGGACACTTTCTAGATTAGATTAGATTAGATTATGTGAGGTCGTTAAGGCTATGGAGCCTCTCAGCACTTGGACCTATAAAGATCTTTTCTGCATACCTTAATCTAGTTAAACTCTAGGATGCCCATATTTCTAATGAAATTGATTAGCAGCCTAGGTGACTTGTTTCCTATGTCAGAGGGCGTTAGGGTGACCTCTTCTAGGAATTTTAGTCGTTTGCAGAACAACGCTACGCAATTGCATAGGATGTGTTCTGCCGTTTCTTTTTCATTGTCACAGAAACGACAGTTCTCACTATCGGATTTGCCCATTTTATTGAGATGATATCTCAGAGGGCAGTGCCCAGTGAGAAGGCCGGTGACCATTTTTATATCTTTTTTACTCATTTCGAGAAGGCGGTTTGTTGCACTAGGCGACACCTTTATGAGCCTTTTTGCTTGCCTTTGTCCTGGTGTGTTGGACCAGTATAGTTGTAGTTGATTGAGTTCCCAGGTCCGGAGTTCCTCTCTGATGTGGCTTTTTGGTAGTCCACAGAAGGGTTCTGGACCTTGGAATGGGGTGTTGGCCCCTTCTTTTGCGAGGCTATTAGCTTCCTCATTTCCTGCAATTCCCTTGTGACCTGGCACCCACATCAAAGTTACTTTGTTGCGTTCCGCCAGCTTCTTAAGGGATTGTTTACATTTCCAAACCAACTTTGACTCACAAGTAAATGACTTCAGAGCCTTTAAGGCAGCTTGGCTGTCTGATAAAATGAAGACTTTTGCCCTACGAGTGTCTCGGTTGAGACATTCTTGGGCACTAATCTATATGGCATGTATTTCTGCCTGAAAGATAGTTGGGGCGTTTCCAAGAGATTTGGATAGCCTGAAATTCGGCCCAGTAACTCCCACTCCTGCCCTTTCATCTATCTTAGATCCATCCGTATACCATACGAGTGAACCTTCCTCCAGTTTCGGTTCAACTGTTTCATTGATTTGGTAATTTTTGATGACCACTTCAAATCGTGTTTCAAAGTCGAATTTGACTGACATGACGCACAGTGTTCAAAATTGAAGGAAACGTGATCGAAAGTCAAAAAAAAAAAATAAATCTGAGAATGCCGAAATTAAGGGATTTGTTTGTACTACTCATGATGCAACTTTTCAGCAAAAATTGATTTTTTAAGTTTGTTAGGGCCAGATGTATTAATGATCAAAAGTACAAAATTCAATATAATTTTATACATCAAATTTAAATCCGCAGAATATGCCTTTTACTTTGATTATTACTTCATTTATGTGGCTAGCTAATGTAAAAGTAATTATTGGAAATAAAAATACATACTTTAAAGATTAAAATGATATAGTTAGCTTCACGGAAAGGTGATTATAATTTTGATATAATCGGCTGTCTAAAAACCTATACAGTTTTTGATAAAATTAATGTTTGACAGCGAATTACGTTTATTGTGCCATCTTGTGCCACGTTAAATCCTTCACTAGATGAAAGATTACAGTGTAAGGAATAAAAAAATATATAACACAAACTGCGGAAAACTGCGAAACTGAGTACATGGCGCATTGCATCAAGCGCTGCGCGCGTTTAGTCTGAATTAATTGCATTCGTACGTATTGTTTACATGTATGTCAAACACATGATATTTGTTGGGGTTGCGAAAAGAGATTTTAGCTTTGATGAAGTATACCCTATTCCACGAACATACGCCTGTTTTGGATTACTTCGACAACGAATATTTTACTATGCAAAATAAGAAGAACGAAAGTAAATTGCAAATTACATTGTTGTTTATTGGAATAATTATTAGCGCCATTTACTTTCGTACTTCTTATGTTGCACAGTAAAATATTCGTTGTCGAAATAATCCAAAACAGGCGTATGTTCGTGGAATGGCCCATAGTGTTTTTGCTTAATAGAGAATATATTGTACATTAGTTTTATAAATAGCTATATTAACAATTTATTGAAGTTATATTTCTTTAGGCGCGATTGGGAAAAATGTTGGGATTTGGAGTAAATGTAAATGTGCGCGAATTCATCAAAAATTGTTAGCTCTACGCGCAGATACGTTATAGGATTTTTCAACGCTTCTTATTTGTTTCGAGCTTCCGTCATAATCTGTCGCATAATCTGTGTATATTAATACACTAAGTAGTAAAATTACCTCACTACCTGTAAAATGGGACATTTTTGATGTCTCGAATTTCCTAAACCTCTTGTCCGAATTAAGTTATTTAATATGTTATAGCCTTATTCTTTAACAATATTTCCGTAATAATATTGTTGCTAGACGGTTAAGATGTCATTGTATACCGGGTGTACCAATAATACTGTGTTTTTTTCTAAAAGTATTGAGTATTTCTTACCACTCATAACACTGTTAAAAATATATATATATACAGGGTGTTTCATTAAGAATGTCCAATGTCTGAGTTGTAGATTCTAGACCTCGAAATATTAAGATTTAACCAAATCACTTAAATAAAATATGGCTCCTTACAGAGTTACAGAGTGTGTTATTTAAAAATTTAAAAACTATGCTCAGTATTTTAAAACTATTCTACGTACCCTTCTCATACTTGACAGACAGTGTAGATACTAAACACCCTATGAAATTATGTTAAATATCCGTTTCTAGTTAGTACCAGAAGCGTACGAGATAGGACACAGTGAGGGGTTGACCCTTTCCAATTCCTACTCCACTGGCGGAATTTCCATTTTAGCGCAATTTTTCGATTCTCCAATACTCGCTATGTAAATAACATACTCCTCATACCTAACGATAAAATTATTCGTTTTAGAGATATTTGAACTTAAACAAGTAACGGCACAGATATTTTGAATAATGTATTGTGTCGCTTAATTTTAAAATATCTCGAAAACTTATGATTTTATCATTAATAATGAATAATATACTCTTCAGTCTTAACGATAAAATCATTGGTAATAGAGATATTTGAAGTTTAAGATTAAGCGGCACAATACATTAATTAAATATCTGTGCCGTTACATACCTATGTTTAACTTCAAATATCTCGAAAACTGATGACTTTATCGTTGCAAACGAAGTGTATGTTATTTACATAGATAGTATTGTAGAATCGAAAAATTGTGCTAAAATGGCAGTTCCGCCAGTAGCGTAGAATTTGGGAAGGCTCAACCATTCACTGTCCCCTGTCGTACGCCTCTGGTAATAGCCAGAAACGATTGTTTAACATAATTTTATAGGGTGTACAGTACCCATACTTTTTGCTAAGTATGAAAAGGATACATCAAATAGTTTTAAACCAATGAGCAAAAATATTTTTTAAATTTTTAAATAAAACACCCTGTAACTCTGTAACGAGCCACATTTTATTTAAGTGATTTGGGTTAAATCCTAATATTGTGAGGTCTAGAATCTGTAAATCAAATTGGACATTCTTAATGAAACACCCTGTATAACGATATTTTTTAAGTAATTCGCCCCCTAATGAAGGGATGAAAACTAAAAAAACGACCCCTGTTATAATATACTCGTTATACGGTATAATACCTCAAATATTCCAAGTTTTCAGCGGGATCACTTTTACAGTTTAAACAAATTTAGTTTCGATCACGTTTCGACCAATTTTGAACACTGTGTGACGCCTGTCGGCTTATCCTTAGAATTCAAAGGAATTTCTTCTAAGATTTTAAGATGGCCCACTAGATCGCCAGGTTTCATTATTTGTGTCTGTCGCAGCTTTAAGGCGGTGGTTACTGCCTCCCTCCTTATGCAGAACTGCAGGGAAGGAAGGTTCAGCATCGTCCCTAAGGCTGCCGTGCGGCATGTTGACATTGCCCCTGTGATTCCCAGACAAGCTAGCCGCTGCACTTTTGCAGCTTGGCATTAGCTGTTGTTTGTTGTGTTTTTGGCCACCATACGAGTGATGCGTATGTGTCCATCGGCCTAATAATCGTTTTATATGTCCAGAGAGTCATTTTCGGTTTTAGGCCCCAAGTTCTTCCAAATGTCTTGCGGCAGGTCCAACTTGCCACCAAGGCTCTGGATAAGATTTTTTCAATGTGACTATTCCAGGTGAATTTTTGATCTAGGGTTACCCCCAGATATTTTACTTCTCTGGAATAGTCTAGTGTGATGCCATTCATAACTGGAGCCTGTAAATTGTATTTACGTCTCCTTGTGAACGGTATGAGAGTCGTTTTGCTAGGATTGACATTTAAGCCCTCCTTCGAACACCAGTTTTTGATTTCGTTTAGAGCAGTTTGCATGAGACTAGATATAGTCTGGTCATGCTTGCCCCTAATTGTAACAACTAGGTCATCTGCGTAGCCTTGAGTTGTAAAACTAGAATCATGCAACTTAGTAAGGAGGTCATCCACAACTAGAGACCACAGCAGGGGCGATAGTACTCCCCCTTGAGGGCACCCCTTTACTGCTGTCACAGTTACAGACTCTCCCCCAATACTAGCTATGTATGATGATTCTGGTTTTTAGCATGGACTGAATCCATTGTATTAGTGAGGCTTCAATGCTCCTCTTTACTAGTGCTCTTTTATGGATTCATATGAGGTGTTATCGAATGCTCCCTCTATGTCAATGAAAGTGCAAAGGGCTATTTCTTTTGCCACTATTGTCTTTTCAATGTTTCCAACAAGGGAATTTAGAGCATTTATAGTGGATTTGCCTGCCTGGTATGCAAATTGATGTTTGTGAAGCGGTTTCCTAATTAGAGTTTCGCTTCTTACTAATATACTAATAATCTACTTAATCTACTAGTTTCTCCATTACTTTTAGGAGAAAAGAGGTGAGGCATATAGGGCGATAAGACTTTGGTTCGTCCGTAGGACGTTTCCCCGTCTTTGGTATAAATACCACTTTTGCGTCCCTCCAGGAGGACACTTTCTAATTGGGAGAACTAATTTCGCCAAATAGGGAGGAAGAGTTGAGCACATATACGAATATGCCACAAAGGTGGAGGCAGTAGAAAAAGTAAAAAGAGATTTTTGGAACAGTTGGAGACATGACTACTTATCAAATCTACAAAAGCGATATAAATAGCAGAAACCCGTCACAAACCTAGAAAAAGAAGAAGTAGTGATAATAAAGGAGGATGACACCTCGCCGGCGAAATGGCCACTAGCGAAGATAATCGAAACACATCCCGGAGCTGAAGGTTTAACAAGAGTCGCAACAGTTCAAAAGGCGAACGAAAAAGTAACTACTCGTCCTATACACAAGTTAATACCAATAAGACGAGAGCCCACCTCACGAAAGACAAATATAGCACGCAGCATGTTGAGAAAATTTATGTTTTGCACCCTATTTTTTGTATTTTTGAAGCCATCAAATGCAGATTTGTACAAAATGTATACCCCATCCCCCGAATTATATTCAGAGCATCTAAGCGATGTATACATAGATCGAGGAATATTTAGAATAAAAACTCATCTAGAAAAGAAAAAAAAAATAGATGGTGAACGAACGATAGATTCAATGGTAGAAACTCTGGAAGATATGTGTAAGACAAGCAATATAATAAATTGTGATTCACTACCGAGCCAGCTAAAAGAGGAACGGGAACAAGAACGAGCAAAAATAATAAGTCGAGCATTAGATCTGGAAGTTAAAAGAAGGCCGAAGGGGGACTTCTAGGAACAGTCCTCATATCAGTATTTATGGTAAATGATGAAGTATGCAGGGACATAGATTCCTTGGACGAAAATCAGAAGGATCTAATAAAAAATTTAAAACATCAGACGAAGCTAATGTTACAAACAATAGCTTCGATGAACTCTACAGAAGAAAGAATAAACGGACATTTAAATAGGTTCCGAGAAGCAATGATAAACGGAACTAAGGAAATGTCTAAAGGCCTAAGTTATGTCTCATGTAGACTTGACACATTAGAGAAAGAGTACATACGACTTAAAGTAGAAGCGATTTATAACCGTGCAATGGAATATGCAAAAGAATATACGAACACATACGAAAAAATATTAAATCTTCATTACAATCATGGACACTTCATAGATACACTAAGCATCAAAATTAACGCACCACCCTAAAAATGAAACATTTTTGATGTCTCGTATTTCCTAAAGCTATTGTCCAATTTTGAGTGATTTCTTTAATATGTTATAGCTTTATTATTCAAGAATATCAGTGTAATAATATTGTTGCTAAACAGGTAAGTGCCATTGTATACCGGGTGTAAAAATGATAGTGTGTTTTTTCCTCAAAGTTCGGAACAGCCTGTGAAATATTCCAGCATATATAAAATATTTAAATTAAAACTCAATTGTAGCCTTAGGCTTTCTTAACATATTGCTTTTTGATTCATTCGCTTATGTTGGATAATAAAAAAGTTAGGTACTTTAACAACTAGCAACGTTCTTCATCAATACAAGGTGTTTCTAAATAAGTGCGACAAACTTTAAGCGGTAATTCTGCATGAAAAAATAATGACAGTTTGCTTTATAAATATATGTCCGCAAATGCTGTGTTTGCGAGATACGGGATGTTGAATTTTTTCTTACAAACTGACGATTTATTTATTGCTCTAAAACCAGTTGAGATATGCAAATGAAATTTGGTAGGTTTGAAGAGGCAGTTATTGCGCATTTTTTGACACAACAATTTTATATTCACCATTGGCGTGCATACGTTTAATATGAGCGGGTAATATGACCCGTATGCACGACAATGATGAATATAAAATTCTTAATTCTGTGAAAAAATGCGCAATAACTTCGTCTTAAAATCTAATAAATTTCATTTGTATATCTCAACCGGTTTTAGAGCAATAAATAAATCGTCAGTTTGTAAGAAAAAATTCAACATCCCGTATCTTGGAAACGAAGCATTTGCAGACATATGTTTATAAAGCAAACGGTCATCATTCTTTCATGCAGAATTACCCCTTAAAGTTTGTCGCACTTATTTAGAAACACCCTGTATTAATGAAGAACGTTGCTAGTTGTTAAAGTACCTAACTTTGTTATTATCCAACATAAGCAAATCCAACATAATAAATCAAAAATCAAAATATTAAGAAAGCCTAAGGCTACAGTTAAGTTTTAATTTTAATATTTTATACAAGCTGGAATATTCCACATGGTGTTCCGAACTTTGAGGAAAAAACACACTATCATTGTTACACCCGGTATACAATGACACTTACCTGTTTAGCAACAATATTATTACATTGATATTCTTGAATAATTAAGCTAGAACATATTAAAAAATCACTCAAATCGGACAACAGGTTTAGGAAATACGAGACATCAAAAATGTTCCATTTTTAAGGTGATGCGTTAATTTTCGATGCTTAGTGTATTATAAAACCCGGACAAATAGAGTCAATTATTTCGAATACTACAAGTTTCCTTCCACAAGGAGTAGATATTAGAAGGCAGCTAATAATAGATACGGTCGTACAAAATGAAGTAGACATCGTCATTATTGGCTACTTCCTAATAATTGACAACACTAGATACAACCTACTGAGAGTCACCGCTCTTCCGTTGTTAATGAGAGGTGGTGTTGTGCGCTCGTTGTTAAATCCAAGGAATCTACTTGCAGTAGATTACAATAACTTACACTATTTTGAAGTGACATATGAAGATAAAGGAAGGTGTATAGAAAAGTCGCAGATAAAGGATGTACCAGAAAGAACTTTCAGATTTAAATAACTATTTACCATTTTAATTTTATTATATTGGTGAATTCTGAATCTGAGACTTTTCAGTTTGTTTAACATTATTTAGTTCTAAGGCGGTACGAAGTTCGTCAGCTGAGTTTCATAGTAACTTCTGAATCGTGAATTCATGCATTTCAGTACCTAAGACCTGGAGCTGGCTACCAGTTTAAATTTATAAATCAACTTTTCAGAAAATATGACAGTACATGCTTGGAATATGTCAATGTCTGTATTTGTGTTTAATTGGCACTGGTTTTAGCAACCAACTGGCTAGGATGTAAACTAATAAAAACGTTTTAAAGTAAATTCTTATTATTAACAATAATTAATAAAACTTACCCCTGTCACATCTTGTACTAGAATTACGTTATCTGGAGGGTTAGTCGTTTGAACTAAGTCCATTATCATTATACTGAGTTTAAGTTGAGGCTCCATTTCACAGTTTTTGTAATATGTATCTCTAAGTTTTACGTATATAATTTCTGTATTCTCCTCAGGCCATCTAATTGAAGTGAAACATCTTGAAAAAATAAAAAAAAATATTTTAAGACACTTTATTTTATATTAAAATTAATGAGATGTCGGTAATTAAATTTATTATAGCAGCACTGATAATTTTTAGAGGTACGTTGGGTCAAGTCAAACGAAAGTAAATGCAATAGCTCTGAGAAATTGGAAAACGAAGGAGACTTAGGTTTATATGAGTTTCAGGCCCATGTATGACATTGAGAAATGTGAAATAGTACCTGAAGAAGCTTGATTATCACGTCTTTAAACCTGCTGCTTAAAACCGAAACCAATGAGTAAAAGTACTAAAAAATTTCGTTATAAACACAATTAGCCTAATAAAATAAAAAAAAAGTCAAAATGTAAATTCGTACAGGTTAAAACAAATTGTATACCAAAGTTAAGGTGGGTACAAAAGATATTTTCAAGAAAGTATCCAAATCATACAAGGGGATCATTGTTTAAATAATTAAAAAGTGGTCATTTTTGCAAAAAAAAATACTTTTTTTAACTGCTGAGGTAATTCACTTATTAATGAAGGTTTATGGGATTTTTTTCTGCAAAGCTGAAGGGTAAATCTTTCACATAAAACTTACTAAATTAAATTTGACTTCCTATTTAAATAATTGTATATAAAACTTTAAAAACAAATTTGCAAAAAATTATTTTTAGCGTTTTAAATAAGCAATATAAAATATCTTATTTTACAGACTAAGTTGCGCTATGTTACCAGTATTAAGCAAAAAAAAAAAAAAATTGGTCGAAAAATATTTAATAGTTTTTGAGATATTTAATTTGTTTATTAAATGTTACTATATTTAATTGCAATAACGCGGTTGTTGCGAAAGAAATATTTACCTGCTTAAGATCTCATTATTTTTATTTTTATGTATATTTTCGATAAATGTATTGATAAATTCAAATTTCAATTAAACTCCCCCTAAAATGGCATTTGAAAATTATTTAAATTTGTTTATAATTTGTTTTTTTTTAATAACGTCGCGATGATTAAGTATTTTGAAATGCCGTTTCGATAATTGGGTTCCTGGGAATATTTTACTAATTAACAAAATTTTTTTGTCGGTTTTTCTTCTTTTTTTTTTTCTTGGAGTTATATTACTACGGGCCCTTTTAGGGTTAAATTTTATTAAGAATGTCGAATCTCTGAGTTGTAGATTCTAGACCTAAAAATATTAAGATTTAATTAAAATCTCTTAAATAAAATATGGCTACTTACCGAGTTACAGGGTGTTTGTTTTATTTAAAAATTTAAAAATTATTGTTACCAAGTACTTTAAAACTATTTGAAGTATCCTTATCATACTTAGCAGAAAGTGTGGCTATTATACACCCTACTAAATTGTGATTAATAAACGTTTCTAGCTAGTGCCAGAGGCGTACGACAGGGGATAGTGAATGATTGACCCTTCCCAAATTCTACGCCACTGAGTGAATTACCATTTTAGCGAAATTTTTCGCTTCTCCAATACTTTGTATGTAAATAACTTTATTGGTATCGATAAAGTCATCAGTTTGAGAGATATTGGAAGTTTAAAATTAATGAATGAATGAATCAAAATAACTATGCCGTTTCATTTTTAACGTCCAATATCTCAAAAACTAATGACTTAATCGTTACCCGTAAAGAGTATATTATTTACATAGAAAGTATTGGAGAATCGAAATATTTCGCTAAAATAGTAATTCCCTCAGTGACGTAGAATTTGGGAAGGGTCAACCATTAAGTATTCCCTGTCGTACGCCTCTGGTAGTAGCTAGAAACTTTTATTTATCACAATTTAGTAGGCTGTATAGTACCTACACTTTTTGCCAAGTATGATAAGGATATGTCAAATAGTTTGAAAGTACTTGGTAACAATAATTTTTTTTAAATAAAAAACCCTGTAACTCAGTCAATAACCACATTTTATTTAGGTGATTTTAGACCAATCTTAATATTTTTAGGTCTAGAATCTACAATTTAGGGACTCGACATTCTCAACCCGCCATTACACGCGCTATGAGGGAATCCCTCACCATATTTGTTTATAACCAATGAAATTGTGTAAACTAGTACGATAACCTTAAGCACCCAGGAATGCCTTTAGCATGGTTCATGAGAGGGTATGAAAAAGTTATAGAATATTTCAGGCAGTCAGTGTGCTGTGTGATAGTTGAAAGAAGAGACATCCCTCTTCAAGTGAGAGAATTCCTCACTGCGCGTGCAATCACGGTGAAATCACGTTTCTGTTATCTCAAAGAAACTTTTAGGTTTTTATTTAATATTTAGGTAGGTTTAATTAAAATATTATTGTTTGGATTAGGTTAGGAACAGTGGCACAGCGTGGGGGGTTTGGGGGTTAAAATCCCACCCATAGCATATAGAAATATATATAAAAGGAGGTAGGAAAATGTAACTTGTCTTTCACAAATAATACAAAAAACTTTCGGTGTCTAAACAAACCCCCCTCCCCCAGAGGAAAATTCTAGGTGCGCCACTGGTTAAGAACCCATTTTTAAATTAACCTATTCTAATTGGGAAATAAGCCAAAATTTAACTTGAAAAATTGATTTTATTGACGTTTCGAATTCCACCTCGGACGTCGTTATCAAAATACAAAATATTAATAGTTAATTACAAAAATGCCACAAAGAAATAGCTTCAGAACAGTTGTTAATTTTAATTTGTATTTTTAGTAAAATGAATTCGCGTAAAGAACGTTAATTTCTTCAGTGGCTTGCTGAAATTGAAAATTAAGAAAACTTGCTTTTGATCTATATTATTTTTACTTTTGTTTTGTAAAATTAATAAAAAAAATTGGTTTACGAGACTTTCTATAATATGTGAGTACAACCCATTTTATATTTATACATGTTGACAATCATTTTTCCTCGAAATAAGTCGAATTTATGTAGGTGAGGGCGACGCTCATACGCGTGCAACCACGTCACAATAGAAGACGCGTGTAACGGCGGGTTAATGAAACTTAACCCTAAAAGGGCCCGTAGTAACATAACTTTAAGAAAAAAAAAGAAGAGGAAAGAAGACAAAAAAAATTGTTAATTAGTGAAAAATTCCCAGGAACCCAATTATCGAAACAGCATTTCAAAATATTTAATCCCCGCGACGTTATTAAAAAAACAAATTATAAACCAATTTTAATAATTTTCAAATGCCATTTTAGGGGAAAGTTTAATTGAAATTTGAATTTAGCAATACATTTATCTAAAATATACATAAACATAAAAATAATAAGATTTAATACAGGTGAATATTTCTTTGGCAACAACCGCGTTTTTGCAATTGAAAATAGAGTAACATTTAATAAACAAATTCAATATCTCAAAAAATATTAAATAATTTTAGACCAATTTTCTTTTTGAATAATACCGATAACATAGCGCAACTTCTCCTGTATAATAAGATATTTTATAGTGCTTATTTAAAACGCTAAAAATATTTTTTTGCAAATTTGTTTTTAAAGTTTTATGTATAATTATTTAAATAAATAAGGGGTCAAATTTAATTTAGTAAGTCTAGTATGAAAGATTTACTCTTCAAATTTGCAGAAAACAATCCTATAGATCTTTATTAGTAACCGAATGACTTCAGCAGTTAAAAAAGTAATTCTTTTGCAAAATGACCCCTTTTTAATTATTTAAACAATGATCCCCTTGTATGATTTGGATACTTTCTTGAAAATATCTTTTGTACCCACCTAAACTTTGATATAAAATTTGTTTCAACCTGTACGAATTTACATTTTGATTTACATGTAGTGTAATGTTATTTTACTAGACTAAATATGAATTTTAAGCATTTCTAAGCATTTAGATCTCTAGGTGAAAAAATCGTCCGTTTTAAGACAATAGAAATAATTTATTTGCTATTTAAACTCAAAACATTGATGAACCTTCAAACATGGTAGATGAGGGTCATAATCCATAATATATCTACTAATGTAACAGTTGCGGGAGTATCCAGTTTAGATGGAGTGTACAATTGTAGAATATTTAACAAAGAAATAGATTGATCTGGAAAAAGGAAGATATAAGTGTATTTAGATACTATTAAATATAGTGATTTATATTGTTATCACAAGAATTAAAATACCTGTAAAATATCCTCTTAAAGAGGCTGCTTTGGGTTTTTAAACAGTACGAAGGTAAATATATACAAAACAATTAGCCAATATATCGTCAAACACATTAAAACACAATGTAATGAGAATAGCAAAAAACATTCCTTGATAGATGAATTAGGCCGAGATAAAGAGGAAGATCCAGAAAAAGATCCATTAACAACATCAACGAAGATATGAGAAACATAACAGTCCTTGGCAGAAGAAGTCGATCGATAAAGATTGCAGGAAAAAAATCGGCAGTAGTGGTACAGGATAATATACGGAATATTCTTTTTCAAGCAAAGTCCGCCTGAGGAGCTAAAATTAGTGAAACACGTGTCACGGTATGGCGAGTTAGACGAGGTGTGAATATGCTTTTTCATATTATTTAAACATTATTTTTTTTACTTTAATTAAAGTAGAAAGTTGCAAATATTTCTACTTCACTGGCGTTCTTAGATATTTTATAATAAATATCAGGCTCCATCAGTGCTCTTAAAGAAAAGGGACATTAATGTCAAGTTAGTAGATTCTGTGGCTGTGTATTAACCACCGTTATACGAAAAGGATGTTCTCCTCTGCATCTTCTTTTAAGTAAAGGCCGCCTGAAGAACTAAAAATAGCGAAACATGTGTCACGGAATGGAGAGTTAGACGATGTGTAAATATACCTTTTCATAGTAAATATATGTATACATATAAATAATATTGTATAATTAGTAGATTTAGGTGACTTTGATTTAAATTAATAAATTTAATTTATGTAGAGACGCTTTGAGTTTTGCATTTAAATACAAAGTCTAACAAATCCTAGCTAGAGAAAGCTATGAATATTGACCACGCTTAAAGAACTGACGAAAGCAAACTCCTACTTAAACCGTTATTATTAGACGTTGCAGTTCAGAAAGTAGAGAAGTAGGACGTCCAAGAAGGAGAAAGAGGCACATAAAGCTTTTACTTACGTGGTTTGTTGAGCAAGATTAATATCATCTCTATCAACATCTCTACTATCAAATATACTAGGTGCAAGTTTTTTTACACTAAAATAGCTTATTATTGTTTTCTTAGTTAAAGCTACATCACTAGAGCACGCTATCAAAATAGTGGCAATAAATTCTTCTGGAAGGGATTTTGGCACACAGTCTTCATCTACTCCATCGAAGAATTGTTTTATTTTATCGATGTCATCTTGCTTTACTCTTCCTTCTGCTATTAGGTCCTTGGCTTTAAATTGGAAGTCTAAAGCCATGACGTAAGTACGGTTGCAACTGAAACAAAAATTAATTTTTCGATATTTATAAAAAAAATTTAATTAGTCAATGATATGTTTTATCAGTATCTATTGAACTATTTTATGAAATTATATAGTAAACAGTTTCATATTCTGATATATAAATAAATAATTACAAGATTAAATAATTAACTGTAACGACAATTGTTTATGTTTTTTATTTACACAAGTTATGTATTTGTTGATAAGAACTTTTCTGTTAATTATGTAAAATAGTTTACGATTAAGCCTATTCAAAATAACTAGGGAAAACTTTTATTTGGAACATTCTATCTACAACCAACATTCTTGAACCAACAACTGAAATGACAAAAAGAGAATATGATTAAAAATGGATATATTAGGTAGACATGGCATCGTTTAGTAGCAAAAAGAAAGAGTAGGCGAGGCAACAAACCTAGGAATTTTGTGCAGTAAGCTGAATCGTCATGCAACTTTTTGCATTCGATTCGAGAGAGGGTCAGCCAATTTTGTGAACTAAATTGATTTCCGGCAGAAATTTTTGTGCATAAGAAAATGCATTTTCAAAGTGCATCTCGAAAAGATGGAATGAGTTCAAATGAGTAAAATGAGTTCAATTTTTATACTCGGGGGTTTTGGAAGTCGCTGAACACGAATTTCATGACGGCGATGGTCTCCGAGTTACCTGGTGCCAAGGGTGGAACTCGTCGCCTGAAGTTTTATGTCATAATCATTCAAAATCAGTCAATAAACATTACATTACATTGGGAGATTGTCGATAGTGACCGGTTAATAACGTTATTGACTCGATTTACGTTATTGTCCGTAACATATATATATATATATATATATATATATATATATATATATATATATATATATATATATATATATATATATATATATATATATATATATATATATACAGTTTTTGGTTATTGGGTTATGCAGCAATTGATAAGTGTACTCTTTTAAGTCTTTATTCCGAGCTTTCGTTCATGATTATGAACATCGTCAGGGTGCTACAATTATATTATATATGTGAAACAATATGAAAATATGTATATAAAATTATATGTACTTACAACTTATTGAGGATATTTCAAATAGGTGGTCATTAAAATGAGAATTGTACTTATTAAAATGGTCATCTAATGTCTCGATAAAACAAAATTATTCAAATAAAAATTTTTTTTTTTTTTTTTTTTTTTTATAATTTAGTTCAACTTCAAAATCGACGAAATATAAAATGACACTTGGACATTCATGACATGGCATTATTTGAAATATCTAACAAAAATTTTTAAAGATGATCAATTTAGTAAACGACCAATAGGGTCAATGATAATTAAGAAAGTATTTTTTAAATTTTATAAATTACTGTTGAAATTATAAATTAAGGTAAAATTTAAAAAAATTAGTAAGATTTTTTGATCAAGTTTAATTAGAAGTTTTAAATTATTTATATAAAAGTAGTGTATAAAGTTGTTGACAAAAATTAATTTATACAAAAGTAATTTATAATGTTGTTGACAAGTCAGAGTATCTAGAAGAGGAGTTAGGAGATAACTCACGATTATCTAAAAATAGTAGATAAGAAAACATTTCATTTAGGTGGCCTATATCAGTACGATGATTCATCGAATTTGGATTTTTATTTATGTGAACCATTTCCAAAAAAAGCCGCTTTGAAGTATGTGACTCACGGTCCAATATTTTAGCGTTTTTGTAATCAATTTGATGATTATTATTGAAAACATGTTCACCCAATGCACTTCTGTCAGGGTACAATCTGCAGTCTGACTTATGTGAAGTTATTCTGTCTTTTAATCTTCTTGATGTTTGACCAATATATATTTGATTACAATCAAAAAAAAAAACAAGGAAGACTGTAGACTGTACCAGTTTTAGAAAGCATTGGAGTCTTGTCTTTGACGTTTGAAAAAACCTTATTGACTGTGAGAGTCGTCTTAAATGCAAGTTTGATATTTTCGAAAGGCTTAAAAAGCGATGTTTCTTTTCACTCAAAAAATTTAAAAATATTGTATCAACTTTTTTTGGAAAACGGTTATCCAGAGTCTTTGTTGAAGAAATTACTGTTTAATACAATTAACATTCAACCAACAAATGTTAATAACAATTTTGATGCAGACAACTCGCAAACCAACGCGACTCCCGTTACTAACGTAACTTATATGACCTTACCATATATTAGCGATATTGCACCGAAGTTTACTAGACTTTTTAAGCCTTTCGAAAATATCAAACTTGCATTTAAGACGACTCTCACAGTCAATAAGGTTTTTTCAAACGTCAAAGACAAGACTCCAATGCTTTCTAAAACTGGTACAGTCTACAGTCTTCCTTGTTTTGATTGTAATCAAATATATATTGGTCAAACATCAAGAAGATTAAAAGACAGAATAACTTCACATAAGTCAGACTGCAGATTGTACCCTGACAGAAGTGCATTGGGTGAACATGTTTTCAATAATAATCATCAAATTGATTACAAAAACGCTAAAATATTGGACCGTGAGTCACATACTTCAAAGCGGCTTTTTTTGGAAATGGTTCACATAAATAAAAATCCAAATTCGATGAATCATCGTACTGATATAGGCCACCTAAATGAAATGTTTTCTTATCTACTATTTTTAGATAATCGTGAGTTATCTCCTAACTCCTCTTCTAGATACTCTGACTTGTCAACAACATTATAAATTACTTTTGTATAAATTAATTTTTGTCAACAACTTTATACACTACTTTTATATAAATAATTTAAAACTTCTAATTAAACTTGATCAAAAAATCTTACTAATTTTTTTAAATTTTACCTTAATTTATAATTTCAACAGTAATTTATAAAATTTAAAAAATACTTTCTTAATTATCATTGACCCTATTGGTCGTTTACTAAATTGATCATCTTTAAAAATTTTTGTTAGATATTTCAAATAATGCCATGTCATGAATGTCCAAGTGTCATTTTATATTTCGTCGATTTTGAAGTTGAACTAAATTATATAAAAAAAAAAAAAAAAAAAAAAAAAAATTTTTATTTGAATAATTTTGTTTTATCGAGACATTACATGACCATTTTAATAAGTACAATTCTCATTTTAATGACCACCTATTTGAAATATCCTCAATAAGTTGTAAGTACATATAATTTTATATACATATTTTCATATTGTTTCACATATATAATATAATTGTAGCACCCTGACGATGTTCATAATCATGAACGAAAGCTCGGAATAAAGACTTAAAAGAGTACACTTATCAATTGCTGCATAACCCAATAACCAAAAACTGTACATTTACTGTCAGCAAAGACTCATTGTCTTCTTATATATATATATATATATATATATATATATATATACAGGGTGTCCCAAAAGTAGCGGGACGGTCGAATATTTCTCGAAAAAAACATTGGATAGAAAAGCTGAAAAATATGTGTTCAATATTTTTCAAAGATCTACCGAATGATACTAAACACGACCCCAACTCCACCTCTTGGAGGTAAGGTGGGGGTAACTTTAAAATCTTAAATAGAAACCCCATCTTTTATTGCAGATTTGGATTCCCTACGTAATAGTAAGCAACTTTTATTCGAAACATTTTTTCGAATTGTAGATAGATGGCGCTATAATCGGGAAAAACAATTTATCGTGATACCATAGGTAAATTATAGAAACGGTCTAATATCTCAAGAAATACACTTCCAAATAAAAAACCAAAAAATACGTGTTCATTATTTTTCAAGAGCCTATATAATAACAACTGGCAATATTTTTCAAAGATCTACCGAATGATACTAAACACGACCCCAACTCCACCTCTTGGAGGTAAGGTGGGGGTAACTTTAAAATCTTAAATAGAAACCCCATCTTTTATTGCAGATTTGGATTCCCTACGTAATAGTAAGCAACTTTTATTCGAAACATTTTTTCGAATTGTAGATAGATGGCGCTATAATCGGGAAAAACAATTTATCGTGATACCATAGGTAAATTATAGAAACGGTCTAATATCTCAAGAAATACACTTCCAAATAAAAAACCAAAAAATACGTGTTTATTATTTTTCAAGAGCCTATATAATAACAACTGGCCGTTTATGCTGATGATATTAATATTATGAGTAGAACATCAACAGGAGCACAGGAAGCATATGCAGAGTTAAAAACACAAACAAAAATGCTAGGTCTGGAAATTAACACAAAAAACAAAAATAATGACTCAGACGAGAAGAAATATAGTCCCAGAAAACATTATACATGAAGATGACATTGAAACGGTTGAAAAGTTTACATACCTGGGAGTAGAAATATATGCCGACGGATCAGAAGATGGAGAAATAAGGAAGAGAATAACGCATGCAAACAGAGCTTATTTTGCCCTCTCCCATATATTTCGGTCAAAAAGTGTCCACCGAAATACAAAGATGAGAATCTATAAAACCTTAATTCGACACCAATAACATGCTATGGCAGTGAAGTCTGGGTGCTGAAAGAAACATCCAAAAACAAACTCGACACATTCGAAAGGAAAGTACTTAGGAGAATACTAGGACCTGTGAGGGAAAACGGAATCTTCAGAAGTCGATACAACAACGAGCTTTATCAACTTTATAAGGAAACGCCCCTGTCAGACTTCATTAGATTACAAAGATTGCAATGGGCCGGACATGTGATAAGAATAGGAGAGGATAGGCTACCAAAACGAGCACTGAATGCTAGAATGCAAGGAAAGAGACCGGTTGGGAAGCCACGAAAGCGCTGGGAAGACACAGTAAACAGCGACGCACAAGCCCTTTTAGGAGTCCGTGTATGGAGAAGAGCAGCCACAGACAGACAAGGGTGGAGGCAAAAAATAAAGGAGGCCAAGGCTCAATTTGGGCTGTAGTGCCGTAGAAGAAGAAGAAGATATAATAACATCAAACACGACCCTCCACTTCACCCCCTGGAGGTGGGGTGGGGGGTAACTTTAAATTATTTAATAGGGATCCCCATGTTTTATTGCAATTTGGATTCCTCATGAAAAAATAAGTAACATTTATTCGAAATATTTTTTAGAATTGTTGATAGATGGCTCTATAATCGAAAAAATACAATTTATTAGCATCTCAAATAAAAGTTACTTATTTTTACATGAGAAATCTGCAATAAAAAATGGGGGTCTGCATTTAAGATTTTTAAGTTACCCACCACCCCACCTCTAGGTGATGGAGTTGGGGGTCGTCTTTAGTAACATTCCATAGATTTTTAAAAAATATTGAACAAGTATTTTTCAGTTTTTCGATCAAATGTTCATTTCGCGAAATATTCGAACGTCCTGCTGCTATTGCGACACCATGTATATACATGTTACGGACAATAACGTAAATCCAGTAGCGTAACTAGTCTGACTGCGCCCCAATGCAAGTATTTCCCGTACGTCCCTACTCGTAGACTCATTTTCCAGAAAATCAGTTTTTTGCGCCCCCCTAAGACCTGCGCCCCAATGCACCGCATTGGTTGCATTGGCGTTAGTTACGCCACTGCGTAAATCCGGTCAATAACGTTATTAACCAGTCAATATCGACAATGGCCCAATGTAATGTAATGTTTATTAATTGATTTTGAATGACATAAAACTCCAAGGGACGAGTTCCACCCTGGGCACCAGGTACCTCGGAGACCATCGAATTCATGAAATTCGTGTTCAGTCCGGATATAAAAATTGAACTTATTTCCGTCAATATTTTCTGAGTTCTAAATTTTTCATTTTCCATCTCGTCGAGATGCACTTTAAAAATGCATTTTTCAACGAGCGTGCGAAAAAGTCTACTTTTCGGCACGCGTTTTAGTTTGGAAAGTTTTACTTTTCCGCATTACTTTTCCGCACTGAATTTACATACATATTGTGCTTTTAATGCCCAATTATTGACAACGTCGAGAATAGATGGTGGTAGTTCTTCGTCACTTGATGCCATCTAAATCACTGAATTATTTTAAAATTCGTAAGTAAAGATACGTGGAAATTTTAAAGTGTGTGACATGCTTTTTGACAATAATTGCTTTATTTGACATTGTTGCTATGACTTTAAAATATTAAAACCTTTATTAATATACACCATTCATTACTGCATAACAGGTATTTAGGCACAGCACTGACTTTAATTCGGGATTATTATAATTTATTAGCGTTATTTTTTAATTAAATTAATTGATTAAGATTTGGCCATAATTTAAACGCTCGTAGAAAAAATATTGTTCCTAACTCTTGCGGAAAGTCTCTTTTCCGCACTCTACTGCTTGCCGAACTCCGTTTCGCGTCGTTCGGCAAACTGCAATAGCGTGCGGAGAAGTATGACTTTCCGCACTAGTTAGAAAAATAACTATTTCTTATGCGCAAAAATTTTTGCCGGAGACCAATTTAGTTCACAAAATTGCCTGACATTCTCTCGAATCGAATGCAAGAAGTTGCATACCGATTCATCTTACTGCACAAAATTCCTAGGTTTTGGGCTTTTTAGCGGTTCATTGCTTCGTCTAGAGTTCCAGTTAAAAGGATTATAGCATATTCAACTTATATAATAGAAATTAATAAGGACGATTGCTCATATTGATTGATCATATTTATAAAAGCTTATAATAGGGGAGGAAATATGCTAAATTTTGCAGTTACTCGAGAGTTATGCGGACCTATTGGCTTGTGAAGAGTAGGTTCTAAAACCAAAAAAAAGTTAAGTGAAGTTTTCCATAAAGTGGGGAAGTTTCCATTTTTTAATTTAATTTTCCATTTCCAACAATTGTTTTTTCCGATTATAGCGCCATCTATCCATAATTCGAAAAAATGTCTTGAATAAAAGTTTCTTATTTTTACGTAGAGAATCCAAATATGCAATAAAAATTGGGGGCTCGTATTTAATATTTAAAAGTAACCCCCCACCCCACACGTGGGGGGTCGTGTTTAGTGCCATTCAAAAGATTTTTCAAAAATATTGAATACGTGTATTTTGCAGTTTTTCGATCTGATGTTCATTTCGCGAAATATCGCGGGGTTCGTATTTAAAATTTTAAATTTACCCCCCACCCCACTCCGTGAGGGATCCAGTTTGGTATCATTCGATAGATTTTTGAAAAATATTGAACCCTTATTTTTTAGTTTTTCGATCTGACGTTCATTTCGCGAAATATTCGCTTTATTTTTGTGAAACTTTGTGACATCCATTTCCTTACGCCCGGCTCAAATCTTCAGATTTTTTTTAATAATATACCTACACTGTTTTGCATGTATGTACTTAACTTACCTTATCTTAATCTGACGATTTCGAGATTCATTTTTTCGGATAGATATTTTTTTTCGGGCCCCCTTAACGAACTCACCTGTATTAAGAGCCAATATATGGTAGAGGCATTGTTTATATAGTCATAGTTGGTCAACGCAACGAATAAATTTATTTGATTTCAGTATCTACCTATGTATGTATGTGCGTGCATAAGTATTATATGTGCGCACATGTACGTAATATTATTATATTTGGAATATTGTAGCAAACAGTAATTTAGTATCTATCGTGGCTGAATGGATCAAGTAATCCAAAGCTAATAAGGAAAGAAAAAAAATTATTTGATACTAATTGAGACAGTCACCAGATGTCACCACCATAGACTAAGAGCCGCTATAGGTGAAAATTCTTAATCATTTTAGGCACGACGGGACCCTATAACTTAAATAATAGAACCTAAAAGAAAACGTTTGAACACTGTGCCGTCACTTTTCAGTGGCACATGCGTCTACAGTGGCGCATCAAACTTTCCACTTATGGACGGGATACATAAATTAAAAAATACCCTCCCTAATTACCAGAATTTAATTTTTTTCATTTTTTTTAGTTTTATGTGATCAAGATATAAGATTCATCGTAATTTTAACCCACCACCCCCTTCTCCCTGCCCCCACCTCAAAAACTTTATTTTTCGATTTTATTTTTTTTTTGGTGGGATGCAATCAATTTTAAAATTTCAAAAAATTTACACGCATAGTTAAGGGTTTTATAAAACACGTCTATTTTTTATAGACCTGTAGGTTGAGTGTACATAACCTCAAAAAAATTTTAAAATTTTTTTTTGAAAAAAAGTATATAACTTTTTTTTGGGGATAGCTGCAGATCTAATTTTTTATTAGTCTTATGTATTTTTTCAAACACTATATTTCTAATTTTTTTCAGATTTTTCTGTAACGTATCCAAAAAACTATTTTTTAAGGGGGTTTTGGGGGGTTTGAACGTGTTTTTCTGATTTTTAAATATTCTAAAGAACTCAGTTACTTCAAGTTACATATAACCTATAAAAACAAAATTGATTTGTTATATTATGAAGTCTATAAAATAGGGAAAATCCCCCAAAACCCCCAAAAAAACAGTTTTTCGGATTTTTGAAGGTGGAGAGACTTACGAAAAAATCTGAAAAAAATTTAAAATATAGTGTTTGATAAAACACACAAGATTAAGAAAAAATTAGACCGGCAACTATTCCTCAAAAAAAGTTATACGCTTTTTTGAAAAAAAAAATTTCTTTTAATTGTTTGAGGTTATGTACACTCTACCTATGAGTCTATAAAAAATAGGCATGTTTTATAAAAGCTTCAACTATGCGTGTGAATTTTTAAAATTGATTGCATCCCACCAAAAAAAATAAAAACGAAAAATGAAGTTTTTGATGGTGGGGCAGGGGGAAGGGGGTGGTGGGTTAAAATCACGATGAATCCTATGTGTTAATCACATAGAACTTAAAAAAATAAAAAATTTAATTCTGTTAGTAAGTTCTGTTAACTTTTAATTTATTTATCCCGTCCATAAGTGGAAAGTTTGATGCGCCACTGTCGACGCATGTGCCACTGAAAAGTGACGGCACAGTGTTCAAACGTTTTCTTTTAGGTTCTACTATTTAAGTTATAGGGTCCCATCGTGCCTAAAATGATTAAGGAATTTCACCTATAGCGGCTCTTAGTCTACCATTTCTGTCAGGGTTGTAATGTCACGCGCAACTAGGATAAATCCAAAATGCATAGAAACCAAGTTGGATAGGATACGAAACCAAACATTACGCCATACAAATACGCCTTAATATAAAAATAATAGAAAAGTAATGAATGTCGATAGAATTAAAAATAACATAACAGAGATTTAGAATATTGCTTCATATGAAGTGATTGACAGTTTTATTTTTTAGAAAGCACCGTCAAAAACAAAGGTAGTTTTGATTAGCGGTATTGGGACCGTGCAAGTTCGGCAAAGCGACACCTATTTCTACGCTCTGCAACTTTATTCGCACTTTTAATTATATTGGCCAATTATATTAGTCCTGGTTACTGGATAATTGTCCATAGCCCAAAAAAATAATAAGAAAAAATAAGATTCAGGTTATGTTATTAAAACGTAAACAATTGTATGTAGTAAATAAAATTAGTTATTAAAATGCAGTACTGCAAGCAAAATAGAATTATTAATTAAATTTACCTTTATATAATAATTGCATATCATATCAATATTGTGGAGCAACATATAATTTTTCTTCTCCAATGACAGTAGATATGAAATGTACGTCAATTTGACAATTTCAATTGACAATATGAATTATTTAAGAAAATTGCAATATTTCTCCGCCATTCGCGCACGATCGTTTCACGTATCCCTTCCAAGTACTTGCACACCGCGAATAGGTGGCGGTAGAACCAATATTTTCAACCTCACGAAAATATGAAAAAACGCACACATACCTAATACCTAATGAAAAATACTAAAGATCAATTTTGTACTAACGGGACAGCAGGTAGGAAAAGAATACTGAATTTGTAATGTGCTGTTAGAGAAGAATTCTAAATATCTGGGATAGCCAAAAGAACAAATACCTACATCTGAGAGTAAGAATTCTTTCGATATAACATGACATATTGTGTTGGTAATATGGAAAGACTAGTAGTCCAAGGGAAACCGGAGGGAAAATGATAAAAAAAAAATCGCGGGCGATCACTAGGTACATACCTAGAGTGGAAAAATTACTAAATCGAGCTTCGTTCATGCGGTACATGCAATCTAGAATAGAGACAGATGGGGATGAATGATATGTAAGAAATGTAATTAGGAAAATTTACCCTGATGAGAGGGATAAAAAGGATGATAATAAATTAAGATGAGACACATCGAGTGAATTATTTATGAGTAATCCACCTAATTAAAGAAAATTAAATATTTCCCTGATATTTGAAGATCATTGAAGATAATAACTAAGGTAAACAATTACCTGTTTAGAAGATTATAAAATTTCTGGTTTACGTATACAAAACAGTGGGCCAATAAAACATCGATGTAATGGTGTTTTCAGGTGTAGTCAAGAGAGTTGAAATATACTACACCGTTATAGGCTTAAATGGATTAAAAAAGTCCCCATTAGTGCGGCAGATTCGTGCAAATATTATAAGAATTGCACATTTAATGATACAAGCATATAATTTGGTCCACATATACAGCACATATAAAGGTACAAAATTAGATATGAGGCCATCTCAGATTTTGCCTTTCACAAAAATGGCGGTCATTCAAAATGGTCGACTATACATATTTGACTAATAGCACGATATCTTTTGAATGAAAAGTCCGATCTCAACCAAATTTGCTACATAGGTTCTTTTTGTGATTTACAAGATCGATATCGTGAACTGGAAGAATCGGTTTACCAGAAGTCATGTTTTATCTGGTTTCTTATGTAAAACTATTTTATATTCTGAAAATAATTTATTTTCAATTTTTTCACCATGTATATAGTAATTTTTCAAAATGGTAATACCACCATTGAAAAGAGCATAAGAATATGTTTTAGGAAATATTTTCAACTTTTTAGTTATTTTAATTACCACTTAATAACTGCACAACGTATCTTCACATTTACCTATGTGTGGTAGGTTCGTGCAAATATTATAAGAATTATTGTGCATTTAATGGTAGAAGCATATAATTTGGACCACATATACCTATACTACACATACAAAAGTGCAAATTTAGATATGAGGCCATCTCAGATTTTGCCTTTTACAAAAATGGCGAGCATTCAAAATGGCGGCTGTAGATATGTGACTAATAGCACGATCACTTTTGAACGAAAAGTCCGATTTCAGCCAAATTTGGCACCAAAGTTCTTTTTTTGATGAATAAGATTTAGGTTTTGAACCGGAAGAATCGGTTTAACAGAAGTTGTGTTTTTACTGTTTTTTTTTTGTATGTAAAAATATGTTGTTTTTTTTAATTCTTCCACCCTGCATATATTAATTTTTCAAAAAGGTAATACCGCCATTGAAAAGAGTGTAAAAATATTTTTTTCGAAAGATTTTGAACTTTTTAGTTATGTTAATTACCTTTTAATAAATGCATAAAGTATCTTCACATGTAGCTATGTGCGGCAGATTAATTTTGAATGCCCGCCATTTTTGTAAAAGACAAAATCTGAGATGGCCTCATATCAAAATTTTAATCTTTGTATGTGTAGTGTGTGTGGTCCAAATTATATGCTTTTAGCATTAAGTGCAC
The DNA here is from genome assembly GCF_917563875.1 of Diabrotica virgifera virgifera. Taxonomy (NCBI): domain Eukaryota; kingdom Metazoa; phylum Arthropoda; class Insecta; order Coleoptera; family Chrysomelidae; genus Diabrotica; species Diabrotica virgifera. Next base: position 148,687,759 of record NC_065445.1, on the reverse strand, counting down.
AATAATTCTTATATTACATATTTGCACGAATCTGCCGCACATAGGTTCATAGGTACATGTGAAGATACGTTATGTATTTATTAATTGGTAATTAACATAACTAAAGAGTTCAACATATTTGCTAAAATATATTTTTACGCTCTTTTCAACGCCGGTATTACCTTTTTGAAAAATTATATACAGGGTGAAAGAATTGGTAAAAAACAACATGTTTTTACATAAAAATTAGGAAAAACACAACTTCTGGTAAATCGATTCTTTCAGTTCAAGACCTTGGTCTTACACATCAAAAGAATAACCTATATACCAAATTTGGTTAAAATCAGACTTTTCGTTCAAAAGTTATCGTGCTATTAGTTACATATGTATAGTCGCCATTTTGAATGCCCGCCATTTTTGTAAAAGGTAAAATCTAAGATGGCCTTATATCTAAATTTGAACCTTGATTATGTTTAGTATATGTGGTCCAAATTATATGATTCTACCATTAAATTCACAATAATTCTTATAATATTTGCACGAATCTGCCACACATAGGTACATGTGAAGATACGTTATGCATTTAATAAATGGTAATTAACATAACTAAAAAGTTCAAAATATTTTCTACAAAATATTTTTACGCTATTTTCAATTGCGGTATTACCTTTTTGAAAAATTAATATATACAGAGGGAAAAAATTGAAAAAAAAAACACATATTTTTACATAAACAACCAGTAAAAACACAACTTCTGGTAAACCGATTATTCTGGTTCACCACGTCCATCTTGTAAATCAAAAAAAGAACCTATATACCAAATTTAGTTGAAATCGGACTTTTCGTTCAAGAGTTATGGTACTATTAAACACATATATATAGTCGTCATTTTGAATATCCGCCATTTTTGTAAAAGACAAAATCTGAGATGACCTCATATCTAAATTTGAACCTTTATATGTGTAGTATATGCTTTCCAAATTATATGCTTGTATCATTAAATGTGCAATTGTGTCACATATCGGCCGCACTACATCCATTCTTTAAGATTTCAATTAATGCATATTTTTAAATAGTCTAGGAGCCAGCTAGGGGTCAGCGTGGTGTTTTTAAATTTGATGGGAAGTTTTTTATGTATTTTTGGCTCCTGATGGCCCATCCAAGTTTTTTGAAGTTATACTTCTTTAGGCGCGATATGAGGGTGAATTTTAATATGATTAAAACCTTCAATCTGGGCGCAGCCGCATTATAACTTTGTTCTGATTGGATGTTCAAATGACATGTCAAAAATTATCCAATATGGCAGCTGTGGCACAGCTGTGGTTTGGTTATGTATGGTTGTTGCGTTTTAAAATTTGTGGGAAGAGAAACAACAAACGAAAGTTAGTTAATAGTTATACTGCCTTTGGCAGTTATAACTGTGGATAACATCAATCAACCGGGACGATCTACGATCTCACTTATTCAAAACTAAAGAATCGGAGAGTCCAGTACTTGAGTCTTTTATTACTGGTAAGTGTTTTAAAAATAGTTGATCAAATTTTGTTATGACATTTAAACATAGCCACTATACACGATGCAAGTAATTGCGAAATTTATTGCACAAGTTCTTGCAGCAAGAACTTCTGCAATAAGTTGCAATTAGCTTTCTGCAATAAAATGATTACAGGGTGCAAGTAATTGCATAAACTGACATGAAATAGACAGAAACTTTGACCTACCATAAATTTTAGGTTATGTTGTTTTTATAAATTAAATGTGATTTTTTGAGTAGAGTTATCAGATATTAGATTAAAAAGTTAGATTATTGAGAAAATTATAATATGTACTATAATATGTAATTATATAATATGTATTATAATATGTAATTATATATGTATAATTATAATATAAAAAAATCAATTAATACCTAATGCAAGTATTACCTATAATACATTTACAAAAGGAAACAAGTTACAAAAGAAATAAAAATAGAAAATAGTTTCTTTAATCCCTATGTTGTATAATTAAAGTTATCCACCAGAATAATGTTATCTGTGAAGCGTGAAATTGGTAAAAGGTTCCTATAGGTTTCTTAAAAATTGTTTAGTTTGAAATTTAGGTTGACAGAATGTCAAAATAAACAGTGTAGCCTTAAAAGTTACTAAATATATAACCAAATTACATAACCTATTTGTAAAATGTAAAATAAACCTACCTATACTACATTCGCTCTCGCGAGATTTTTTTTGACACTGACGTTAGTAATTTCTTTTTTGAAAAATTCAGTTGTCAGAAGTGACTGGAAATTACTACAAAACCAACGCACCTGCTCATATCTAATATTATTAATAGTAAACAGACATAAAAATAACATAAACCTTACGCCAATCAATATTTATTTATTTAAACCATTATAATGTATTGATAGCAAATGAGAAAATTATTTATTGTACAAAATAAAAATATTTTGTAGAAATAAACTTCCCAAAATTTTATGAGATTAGTAGACACTCCCACTATTTCTAATAATTCTTCTTTTTTTAATGAAAGATTAAGTTGATTTGAGTTGATTTTAGCAGTTAATAGTGTGAGGTAGGAATTTGTGTGTTGTAGGTTTCCTATTCCGAATGTCTCAAAAAAAATCTCGCGAGAGCGAATGTAGTATAGTATGTATGTAAAATAAACCTACCTAACCAACAAAATTTCTAAAAATATTCATCTAATATTGTTTTCTTGCTCTGTTTTGTTGTGTTGTAATATTTGAATTCCGTACACATCAAACTAATGTGGTTAAATTCGGAACTGTCAAGTTGTTCAGTTGCTCTATCTTCCAGTAAGATGCATATGTCCCGGTAGCCGATATCTAAAGGTGCTGGAAATTGAACACAATGTACGTGGGTTCAATCCCCAATACAAACTTTATTTTTTATGCATTTTATGATTGTAACTATATTATTATATAATTATGTTTTAAGAGAATACGTATTTAATTAAAATTTTTCCAACAATTATTGTTCAGAAATCATTTGTGGCATTTTTCAATGTGTTTGTGTGTGTTTAATTCTGTTATAAGTATAACTTCTTACGTGCGTACAAAGTACATACACATTCTTTTTTTTTGTATTTATGGCTGCTGGTTTCGAATTTTAAGGGTGGATTTCTATATGAGTGGTCAAATAATTGTTATAGACAATTTAATTGTTTACAATGTTCAAGCTCGTACTAAAACAGAAATTTTTTTTCAAATAAAATTTGTTCATTGAAAAAAAAATACAAAGAAAATGTCTTTTACTAGTAGTACGTTCTTTAAAGGTAAAATACTGCAAAACCTCTAAATTTTAAAGAACCGCTTGGAATGACATAAAATTTGGCATACACATAGCTAACAAGTCAAAGAAAAAAGTGATATTGTGCCGATTTGTGCTTTTGCTCTAAGGGAGTTTCACCCCCTTTTGGAGGTAAAAAATATATGTTCGAAATAAGTCCGGAAATGGATAAAATGACTAATTCTAAGCAACTTTTGTTCTATAAAGTTTTTTCACCAAGTTAATACGTTTCGAGTTATTTGCGAGTGAATATGTTAATTTTTCTACAAAATAACCACGTTTTCAGACGGTTTTTCGCAAATAACTCAAAAAGTAAGTATTTGGTTGAAAAAAATATCCTATCAAAAATATAGCGCGTAAAAAAGTGAAAAACATGGTGTACATATTAGGTCACTGTGCGTAGTCGAAGCAGAGTTATAGCTAATGAAAAATAGGTTCATATTGGTCAAATTCCAAATCGAATATTTTAACGAGCCATAACCAAAAAACGAAGCACTTTTTTAGGGAAAACTCATTCTGAATTTTTTAAAGTGTATAAAAAAATGCTTATTTTTGTTTTTAAAAAAATTTTTTTAGCATCAAAAGTAAACAAGTTACGCTCAAAATAAAGTAGGTCCCTTTTTTTGGTAAGAAATCGGGAAAATGACCCCCTAATTAGCATTTCATATGAACTTAATTGTTACAACTTCACAAGTTTTTTACTCGCGTATGTATTGGTCATATGATCTGTAAGTTTCATCAGCTCAAAGTCCTTATTTTTGAAAGAGCTGTAGTTAAAAGAGATTTAACGAGTCACTCATCACGAGTGTATGCAAATATAGAAACACCGAATCTTAACCAATTTTTATCTTACAGAAAACCAAAAAAATACGAAATATTCAGAAAAGTAAAGCCGAGTTTTTTGGTGTTTAAGATTTTTGGTATCTCTAACAATTTTTAAGTTATTTTGAAAAAAACATTTTTTTCAAAATTAAAATTTTTAAAAATTTTACTTTAAAACCCATTTTTTTCAAAAATAAGCACTTTAAATCGATTAAGCTTACAGACCATATAAACACAACATAAGTAAAGTAACTTGTAAGGCGGTAACGATTAATTTCATTTAAGTTGCTAATTGGAGGGTGATCTTCCTGATTTTTTTTGCCAAAACAAAAGATCAACTATATTTTGAGCGTAACTTGCTTACATTTGATGCTAGAAATTGTTTTTATCAAAACAGAAATAAAGCTTTTTTTTAACCACTTTAAAAAAGTTATAATGTGTTTTCCCCAAGAATGCTTCATTATTTGGATATTTCACATTCAATTATTCTATTTGGAATTTTTCGAATATGAACCTATTTTTCATTAGCTATAACTCTGCTTTTGCTAGGTATAGAGACCTAATATATACACCGCTTTTCTCACTTTTTTATAGGCTATAGTTTTGCTAAGAATATTTGTTTCGACAAAATGCTTACGTTTTGAGTTATTTGTGAAAAATCGTTTAAAAACGTGGTTATTTTGTTGAAAAATGAACATGTTCACTTGCAAATAACTCAAAAAGTATTGATTTGATGCAAAAACTCCATAGAACAAAAGTTGCTTAAAATTAGTCAGTTTATCAATTTCGAGACTTATCTTGGACATATATTTTTTACCCCCGAGATGGGGTGAAAGTCACCCCCAGGGCAAAAGCACGCATTGGCACCATATCACTTTTTTTCTTTGACATGTTAGCTATGCGTATGCCACATTTCATGTCAATCCAAGCGGTTCTTTAAAATTTACAGCAAAATCCGTGAAAGAATGTACTATAGGCTTGAATCCAATAATTATAACTTGATATATTGTAAAATTATTGCAAAATGGTAGCAAAATACACTGAAATCGTACCCCGGCTTTTATGTATGCACATGAGTTTTACAAAGCTCATTTGCATTTGTAGAAGCCGAGTTACAATCGAAAAAGCTTTGAAAAATACTTATTTTGTAACCATTTTGCACTAATTTTACAATCTAAAGTTATCTCGAGTAATTAATGGATTAAAGTTTAGTATATCTACGCCATATGAAAATTATAAGAGAAAAAGAACGAAAGTTAAAGAGATAGTTAAGAAAGAGAAAAAGAAAGGTTGGGAAAAATTCGGAGAAAAAATGGAAGAAAACAGCACAGAAAACGTAAAATTATTTTATAGAACACTGAAAAACCTAAGAAGCAACAAAGAAACGAAACTGAAACAAATAATGAACAAGGAAGGAACAATAATAAATGACGATAAAACAATAATGGAAAGATGGAGGGAACATTTCCAGCTGATACTGAATGGAAATCAAGCGAATACAATGGAGAAGGAAAGCCACATCAAGAGAGTATCCATGAGAAACACGGAAAATCCAGAAACTATAGAAAAAGAAGAACTAGAAGAAGCAATAAGAAAGATAAAGCTTGGAAAAGCACCAGGAAGCGATGAAGAAGCACCAGAAATGATGAAATATATAGCAGTAAAAGCAAAAGAAAAATTGTTATACATAATATAACCTAATATGGAAGAGAAAAGTAATACCCAGAGAATAGACAAATTTATTATACCTATATACAAGAAAGGAAACACAAGATACTGTAAGAACTATAGAGGTATATCACTACTATGTGTAGCAGCAAAAGTATACGAAACCATAATAGAAAGGAAAATCCGAAAAGAAATAGAACATAAATTAGAGGACGTACAAAGTGGATTCAACAAGGACACAACACACAAGACCATATCACCATGCAACAAGTAATAGAAAAAGCATTAAAGAAAAATAGAGAAATATATCTGAGCTTTATAGACATGGAAAAAGCCTTCGACTCAGTAAAAAGAAAAGATATATGGGAAAGCCTAAAGAAGAAGGAAGTAAGTGAAGAACTGATAGAAGCAATAAAGAGTATATACATGAAAACAACAAATACAGTAAGAATGTTAAATATACAGTCAGAACCATTTGAAACAACTCAAGGAGTTAGACAAGGGGAAGTCTCAGCCTAGTGCTATTCATAAACGTAATAGATGAGATAGTGAAAGAATGTAAGAAAACTTTCAAGAAATACTGCATCGGTTGGAACATTGAAAGGCTGAGATGTGTATATTTGCAGACGACATAGTATTAATTGCGGAAACAGCAGAAAAACTGAAATACAACTTAGAGAAATGGAACCTAGAAGCCAAATACAACTTAAACGTAAACAAAGAGAAGACTCAGATAATGAAAATATCAAGGAAACAAGAGATGGAAGATCAAATAGAAGTAATGATAGACCAACATCAAATAATACAGACAAATTCATACAAATACTTAGGAACAGTAATCAACAACAAAAGAGACGTAGAGGACGATCTTAACAACAGAATGGAAAACACAGGAAAACTATTCCAAGCACTAAATAGAGGATTCCTTAATAACAAAGAAATATCAACAAAGACCAAGATGACAATATACAAAACAATATATAGACCTACGGTGACATATGGAGCAGAAAATTGGATATTAAACAAAAGACATCAGAGCAGAATACAGGCAGCAGAGATGAAATACCTCAGAAGAACGATCGGAGTAAAAAGAACTGATAGAATCAGAAATGAAGAAATAAGAGAAAGACTCAAAATCAAACCGATACTCGACTCAATCAAGGAGAAAAAATTTTCATGGTTCGGACATCTAACCCGGATGGACAATAATAGACAAGTGAAAAGAGTGTGGGACGCCAAACCAATAGGTAAGAATAGAAGAGGAAGACCCGTTAAAGAATGGAACAGTGACATTTCGCAGATACTGCAGAGTAAGGGTAAGACTTGGCAGGAAGCAACACAGATAGCATCCAATAGGAAGGAATGGAGAAAGTTCGTTAAGAGCTAGGACAATTCAGAAGATTGTAAAATATTGTAATTTAATGAATTGTATTATAAATGGCCCAACACCGAAAGGTACAAATGGGTCTACTGATTAAGTAAAGTAAGTAAAGTATATCTACGCCATTTGGTACCACCATAGGGTGGTAGAAGTCAGCAAAGAAAACAAACTGTCCCTAAATACAAAAAAGACACAATTTATAGTAATTACAAAAGCCAAATTAACAGCGCCAAGAAAGCATACCAATATATGGAAAACAAATTAAAAAGTTGAAAAGAATAAATATCTGGGTAAAATTTTAAATGAAAATAATGAATACACAGAAGAGATTAAAGCAAGAATAGGACAGGTAAGAAATGCATCCAACAAACTGAAAAAAAGCATTCTGTAGCAGAGACATTACAATTTTTTTAAAGATATAAGTTCTGAGATGCTATGTGTTCTCAGTATTATTTTATGCGTTGGAGGCTTGGACATTAAAGAAAGATGTTTCGGACAGATTAGAAGCCTTCGAGTTGATGGACTACTGACTACACAAGGATGTTAAAAATAAGTTGGGTGGATAGAGTCACAAATATCAAGGTATAGAGAGGAATGGGAAAAGATAAAGAGGTTATAAATACAATTAAAGTTAGAAAACTGCAATATCTAAGACATGTCATGAGGGACGAGCATTATAACTTGTTGCAATTAATGGTAGAAAGAGTCGTAGAAGAAGACTCATCCCCTGGTTAAACAATTTAAGAACTTGGTTTAGCTGCACTTCTGCTGAGCTCTTTAGAGCAGCGATATCGAAAGTGCGAATTGCGATTATGGTTGCCAACCTTCTTAGAGGAGATAACACATGAAGAAAATAAGCGCCATTTTCTATATTTTTTTTTCACGAAAAAAATTTTATTTAAAAAAAAATTTCTTGTTTTATTTATTTTAGGGGATAGAGCCTTATAAACAATTAAATTGTTTATAACAATTGTTTTACCACTCACATCTAAATCCATTTTTAAAATTCGTAATTTCGGCAAGCCAAAATATGTATATTAAAAAATTGGGCGAACCCATCAGAATTGAAAAGGCCACGGTGACCTAACTGGCCCCTAGACTAATGTACACAATAGGAGTGTTTTTTAAAATATTTTATATTTTTTATTATAAAAATATTTATAACAAATTCATTTCTTGTTTAAACAATACAATAATGCAACCTAGATTAAAAAAACATATTTATTTATTTTATTAAGTTTCAGGTAATCTCTTACACAACAACAACTTAATATTGTTAAATTTTTAAAACAAAACGAGTATGTATATCGGAAAAATACTTATTTATCTACAGTCTAAGAGCTGGGAGCGGATTTTGTGCGTGATAAGTAATATGGAAAAACTATACGGGGATATGTTGAATTAGTTGTGTATAGTACCCTCGGAGATCCGTGGAAAAAATTTACACACAAAATAACAAAATTCAGTTTGGCAACACTGTGCGAATGTTGATAGTAACATAATCTTTTTAAGATAAGCACAACTGTAATTTAGTCCAAACAAATTAATATAATTTTTTTGTCAATAAAAATGAGATTTTTCAACCCAATAATGTTTCAAATATGATGTGCAAAATAATTTTTAATTGGGTAATGCTAATGGGCTTGCTTTTTTGTCATTAAAGCAAAAAAAAACTAAATTTTACTCATTAAATCAATGTTGTCCGGTTATCGTCTTAATTATTTTAACTGTACTAATATCCGTCGTGTAATTCTGAATGATTAATAGGTCGTTAAAACATTTTATCTGTATCGGCTTCTGGAATATCTTAAAAATATCGAATTTCATTGATAAAATGCGCATATTCCACCGATCTTCGCTTCGACAATACATGACTTTCCCCAACGGCCGGAAACCAGAGTGGGGGACGAGGGTAAATATAAGGGGTCAAAGTCGCGGTTTTTTTTTTATTTTTTTTTGTGGCGCTCATGATCGAGATAGTGCACCAAAATTTGGGAGTAAGTCGGTCATGACGTAACTAAGTAAAAGGCCCAGAGCCGGAAACCAGAGTGGGGGACGAGGGTAGTTATAAGGGGTCAAAGTCGCGGTTTTTATTTTTTTTGTGACGCTCATGATCGAGATAGTGCACCAAAATTTTTGAATAAGTAGGTCATGTCGTAACTAAGTAAAATCTCCAGGGGTGGAACGCTGCGTGGCCGACAAAGGGGTGGGGCAGGGGTGAATATAAAAAATATAAGGGTTTTTTTGCGACGTTCGTGATTGAGATAGTGCACCAAAATTTGTGAATAAGTAGACCATGCCATAGCAAAGTAAAATCCCCAGAGGCGGAAACCAGAGTGTGGGACGAGGGTAGTTATAAGGGGTAAAAGTCGCGGTTTTTATTATTTTTTTTTTTGTGACGCTCATGATGGAGATAGTGCACCAAAATTTTTAGGTGTAAGTAGGTCATGACGTAACTAAATAAAATCCCCAGGGGCGGAACGCTGCTTGGGGTACAAAGGGGTGGTAGGCAGGGTTGAGTATAAAAATATAAGGGGTTTTCTTGTCGCTCGTGATCGAGATAGTGCACCAAAATTTGGGAATAAGTAGATCATGACATTATTAAGTAAAATCTCCAGGGGCGGAACGCTGCGTGGGGGACAAATGTTGTGCTGCGTCACAAAAAAATAATACAAACTGCGACTTTGACCCCTACGTTCATCCCCTACACTGGTTTCCGCCCCTAGAGATTTTGCTTAGTTACGTCATAATCTACTTACTCCCAAATTTTGATTCACTATCTCAATCACGAACGTCACAAAAAACCCCTTATATTTTTTATATTCACCCGAGCCCCACTCCTTTGTCGGCAACACAGCATTCCACCCCTGGAGATTTTACTTAGTTACGTCATGACCTACTTATTCCCAAATTTTGGTGCACTATCTCGATCATGAGCGTCACAAAAAAATAATAAAAACCGAGACTTTGACCCCTTATAACTACCCTCGTCCCCCACTCTGGTTTCAGGCTCCGGGGATTTTACTTAGTTATGTCATGATCTATTTATTCCCAAATTTTGGTGCACTATCTCAATCACGAACGTCGCAAAAAACCCTTTATATTTTTTATATTCACCCCTACCTCCGCCCCTTTGTCGGCCACCCAGCGTTCCGCACCTAGAGATTTTACTTAGTTACGTCATGACCTACTTATTCCCAAATTTTGGTACAATATCTCGATCATGAGCGTCACAAAAAAAATAATAAAAACCGCGACTTTGACCCCTTATAACTACCCTCGTCCCCCACTCTGGTTTCCGGCCGTTGGGAAAAGTCACGTACACAACTAATTCAACACATCCCCGTATAGTTTTTCCATATTACTTATCACGCACAAATTCCGCTTCTATCTCTCCGACTACTACTCTATCTCATATTATGTATAAGTTTTTGGTTTGTGAAAACTGTCATAGATATTGTTCGTCCACTCTAACTTTTCCCATGCGTCACGATGCATTTTCATAAAAAAACATAAAGTGAAACGAACGTCGATGTGTATATACATTTTGTATACTATATACTATATACTACACACATCGGCGTACGTTTCACTTTATCTTTTGATTTAATTTGGTTGAAAATGAATCGTGCCCCATAAGATAAAATGGAACTACTATAGCAGTACGTGAAGGGTTTAAAGTGTGCGTGAAGCAACAAAGTATTTTAAATGGGATTTACTTTTTCGCACTGTTTTTTTGGCACTTTTTCATATAATCAAATATCCTTAACATTCGCGTTGTCATGGTGATGACATGTGAGCAATAAATTACAAAAAAAGTTTTGACCGTTTTGTGGTTTAAAAGAAGTTTGAATTTTTGAATGTCAAAGGTCAAAAAATTGTAGAATAGAAATGTATTCCAGTGACGAAGAGTTGCAGTTTTTTTATTGTCAAATCAAAAATGATACCCTTCCGGACGGATTTTTGCGAATAACTTAAAAACTATGCATCTAACAAAAAAACTATATAAAATATTTTTGTAGCTTATGAAAAAACAAAGTGATTCATTCCTTCGTAAATCTAGTTATAATACAAAAAGGGGTATGGTAGGTGAGAAGAGTTTGTTTTTTGACGCATGCTCAAATCGGTGTATTTAACTTGAAATAACAGAGAAACGGTTGATTTTCGGTGTATAATGGTACTAATAACTTTGGTAGTGCTTGAAAAGACCTTTAAAATGAGCAGTATTAAATGTCGATTACATTCAAACTAAGCGAGATATGCTGCAAAAAAATTGATGACTAATGTATTTTAAGAAGAAATGAGAAGTATATTTTTTAACCTCTCATCCATCAGAATTTAAATACATCGTTTTTCTTCTAAAATACTTTTTATTATAGTGTTATTTCTATGTTAAAAAAATTGGACTGGTTTAAAATGAAGGATTTTTGAAAAAAGTAAGATAAAATTATAGAGCGCATTTTTAAATTTCCTTAAAAATCTTCTAGTCTAAGAGCTAGTGAACCCTCCGACTAACGGTCGTCCTGTAAGGCTAGAAATTTGTCTAGTGATAATTCATAGCACACCAAGGCTAAAAACCATGACCTGGCAGGCATCAGCCGTGCACGTGTATCTACCAGTTGAATCGAAAAGTGCATAGTTTAGGGGTAAAATAAACTTTCTCCTGTAAGGTTTAAATTTAAGTATGTGTTTGAGTAAGTCATTTAGAAGAAATGTGTACAATGACAGGCGATTCTGAAGAGCATAACACCTTGCCAGGCGAAGGGAAAGATTAGGGGTTTTTCCTAAAATTATTTTTTTTGCATCGAACAATTTTTTTTTAGGTTTTTTGAATCATTCCAAACAGAAAAGGTCTTCGGTGATTTTTCTCTTAAGTTAATAGTTTTTGTTATATAAGCGATTGAAAATTTTGAAAATTGCGATATCGGCCATTTTTAACCCTAAATCGGACATTTATCTAAAAATTTCAATGTTGCCAAGGTACGTAGATATTCTTTAAACATTGATTGATGAAATACTGGAGTTTTTTGCAATAAAATATCGAAAACCCCTTTGTTTTTTTAATTGCTAATCAAGCGGGCGCGACACTGTAGTATAAGTGAGGACGTTTGAGTTTGTATAAATTCATTATCTCGAGAATGGGCAAATTTCAAGAGAAATCCTCAGACAGGTCGATTTTTATTTTTGAATTAGGACTTTTTGACATATTAATAATTTAAGATCTGACATTAATAATTTAAGTATCATCACATTTTGTCATATTAAATAAAATTAGAAATATATAATAAAAAATTAATAGGTAATAAAGTAACAATTTTATCGTTTTTATACATTGTTTTTTATTCGTTAATTTCTTTCCCATCCTTTTGAATTAATAGAGTAGTCAAACGACATCTTTTTTGAGTGATTTAGTTTTGACATATTTCAAAATTATTACGTTTACTTTTATATTTTTTAAGAATTTCTTCATGTTTTTAAGTTTTACAATGATTTTGTAACCACGAGCAGTAAGTTCTTTTTTTTTTAATGTTATCTAAATTTATATATCTTCATTTTTAGATTGTCTTGAAAAAGAAAATAAATTTTTCGAAAGCTCGACAACAGTTCAAAGTGTTTTACTAATTAGCCCGCCAAATATTGACTGAATTCCCCAAAAATTAACAAATTTATATAATTTAACAGTCACAACATATTAATAATCATATATATATATATATATATATATATATATATATATATCAGTGTTGCCAATCGGCGGATAATTATCCGATTTGCGTACCTTTTTGAGAGTTGTCGTATCTTCTTCGTATCTTTAAATAAATCGGATATTTGCGGATATTTTTCAGTGTATCTACTATCGACTAAAACTTTCTCATCCATATATTCCCAACACCAACAACACATTAATTTTGTTTGGTTCAGTCCAAATTTTTATAAATAGTCTATACTGGATGAATGTTAGTGACATCCAATACTTTTCATCTTTTGACAAAAGGGACATGTGCCGATTCTTTTGTTTAGAATTTAAATGCACAAGTGCATCCACTTAAGGCTATGGGTACATAATTCGCAAATATTTTACGTGTATCCCTACTTTTTCTGTCTTTACACGGCAAATTACGTGTAGTAAAATTCACACTGGTGTGGATATGTAAACATTACTAGAATGTCATTCTACTTGAAAATGTCATAATTAATTTAAAGAGATGGCTTTTGAATGTTCTTGGATAACTGTTATTTTTATAATTGCAAATTATTAATTCAGTTAATAAATGTGATAATTTTTTCACTAACATTGTTTTCAGTGATTGTAATAATTTATTTGTACAACAAAAACTAATACTCAGTCGAGAAAAGAGGAAAAGTGTTAAAGTGATTTTTTAATAATATGTTGTTATTTTGGAACGCTTACAATTTTGAACATCTCTAACAACAAAATACTTGGATCACAGGATATATCTGATGTATTCTCTGCTTGGATCTTTCACAAATAATACACAATAAATAACTTTTTATTAAGTTCACGTCTTAAATCAATTATTTATCAAATACACTATATATAAATAATATTTAATCAATTTCTCAAAATATTCCCGATGCAATGTCAAATATTTAAAATTGTCACTGATTGTCAGTGTCTGACCATAGAGGTATATATTAACATAGAGGGAGCCTACCTTCCGCGCTTCCTGACGACAAGATCTCATGGACTGGTTTGCTGCATCTCTTTCTAACACATTGTATCGAAAATCTATGATGACATTCAGTGTGAATATAGGCACGGAAGAGGAGGACAACTGTAGCAGCTTTACTATGCGTAAGACTGAAACAGCACTAATCCAAATAAAAAAGATGGTGTCGTCACTTCGCTCTGAATGACACTCTCTCTATGCTAATATATAACTCTATGTGTCTGACTGACAATATATGCTGACAATATTATATTTGGTTGAGTGCGTTGTAAGACAAAGACAGATTTGAAAAATATTACCACGGCATTGTGTTCATTTTTTTCAAATCCTGAAAAAACCAATAAATATTTTTGAAAAATTTAAACGCAGAATGAAGGACTAAATTATTACCGAGGGCCGAAAGTCCCTTAGAACAAATAAAAAGTTTATTTTGAATGAGATATTTGAATTTAAAAATCACACTAAATTTTCTCTTAGTTTTTTCACCCCTGTAACTTATTAAAATAAACATTGTAGAAGTTCTCAGGGACTTTCGGCCCTCGCTAATAACGTAATCTTTCATTCTGCGTTTAAATTTTTCCAAAATACTTATTAGTTTTCTCAGGATTTGAAAAAAATGAATCCCCATTTGAATAGCATTGCAGCCGAAAATACGTTCCGATCCTCTTAAGGCATACTAATACAATTAAAATTTCAAAAACCGTCTGCCGTCCGATGTTATTGTTTTGATGAGTATTAGTTCGATGAGTATGAGTTTATTGCCGTCCGATGAGTTTATTGCCGTCCGATGAGTTTTTAGTTTTTAGTCTTTAAACTTATGAAAGCTAATTCACGAACGATTTAGTTTTATTTTCATTTTATGTAGTGCAGTGCTTAAGTAACTCAGGACTCGATAAAAATAATGCATTTTAAAAGCATTGACCAGAAATTTTGCGCCTATGCTATTAATGTAGCTGTAGTTTATTTTGTATTGATTTATTTATTATTTATTTTTCCAGTACCTATAATAGTTCTAGATAGTTATTACGTTTTAATCAAATAATATTTAAAAGTGTTTTTTTTTTACTTAAATAATTATAATAAATTAATATAACGATCCAAATAATGAAATATTTAGATTTATTTATTTATTTAGAATTTAACACTTACGATAATACAAAATACGAATAATATAATAATAGTCAGTAATAGTATATTAAGTATGGAGAACGGTAAGGGTTTTATACCGATCGAAGACAATTGTTTGGAGGAGGAGCGGAACGACGACTACAATTATTGTCTGAGATCGGTTACCCTTAACGTTCGACATGCTTATAACGTTTTTTGCACTATTAATACCATTATAAATTATAAAATTAAACATTTTCGTCATATTGACTAGTTTCATTCATTTTATCAAGATAGATACTTTGGTT
The DNA here is from genome assembly GCF_917563875.1 of Diabrotica virgifera virgifera. NCBI lineage: Eukaryota > Metazoa > Arthropoda > Insecta > Coleoptera > Chrysomelidae > Diabrotica > Diabrotica virgifera. Next base: position 148,672,494 of record NC_065445.1, on the reverse strand, counting down.
GTTAGGTAGTAACTAGGAGAATGGAGAATTGAGTTTTTATTTAGTTGTCAATAATTTTAAGTACAATTTTGATTAATATAAATTAAAATATGAGCGAAAGTGAATTTGAAGAAATTGAACGGGCTTGGGAAGAAGGGTGTTCCGCAATTATTCCCGAAAAATCCAAAATCCGTTATCAAAATACCTACCAAAGTTTTAAAAAATGGTGCGAAGGCAAGAATTTAAGAATCGAAGAAAAGACTCTATTGGCATATTTCGTTCAAAGACATTGGCATTGATATTTTCAAGTTTTCAACTTTGATCGCGTATTTGAAGAGAAAAAATGTTGGCTATAGGCCTAAGAAGTTTCAATATTAATAAATAATTCGTTAGTTTTCTTTATTCTTTCAAAAAATAAATTAAAATTAAGAGATTTTTTAACTCGACGGTAAGTGAATTACTTACCGTCGAGTTGGAGTACTTACCGTCGAGTTGGAGTACTTACCGTCGAGTTGCTAGTAAATGTCACCTACTGACGTAAAATCTGTCACGGTAAACAGTCAAAAATGATCAATCGTGCAAAAATAGTATTTACATACATGAATTAGGTAATAATCAGCTAGGATACGAGATTTTCATCTATAAACGAAAATTTTTAAACCGTGAAATAGAGAATCCAGTAGATTAAAGGGCCGGTTGTTCGAACGCTAATCAGAAATGGAATCAACTGATCATTATCAAATATTTAATTACTGTCAATGTCAACTTTGATTGGGTTGCTAAAAACATAATTGATTACAATTATGAGATTAATTGATTAATTAATCAATTATGTTAATAAGCGAGCGTTCAAGTATTACGTAACGCAGGTTGGGGGGGGGGGAGTCAAAAATCTTCAAAAATCGCGTTAAGTAATACTTGAACGCTCCCTAATTGTTACGTTAATTGATAATTAATAATTAATTAATCAATCAATTACGTTAATTATCATAATGATAATTGATTACAATCAACTGATTGGCGTACGAACAACGGATTTTGTTATTTGATGGTTGTTAAGGGGACTACAAGAATAACATTGGCAACATTGATTTTAATAACAGAATAATTTTTGACCTAGCGTACCTTTTCGTGACGAATCGGATATTTTTCGAGCGATAATCGGATATTCTAGAGAAATGCGATTGGCAACACTGATATATATATATATATATATATATATATATATATATATCTGTGGCTTGGTACAAGAAGTGCCTAAGTCAAAATTTGATGTTTTTCAATACGGCCGAATTTGTCTCCCTCAAAATTTTGCTGTTGTACAAATAGTTTATTCAATATATTTTTGACACCGATTATGTGACTTTGTTGAGATAATAAATTAGTTTATAAGTTGTAGTTAAAAATTTAACAAAAATTCTTCTTTTTTTGTATTTTTGAGTGACATAGTCATTTCTTGAAATAAAAATTTTAGGTAAATTATTAATTGTGTATTGACATAGGCAATTTAATACAAATTATTTGTAATACATATTCTACTTAAAAATAAACATGGACAAATAAATTCCTGGTGTTTACATATCATCTTCATATATGCGTTCGTCAGGTAAATATTCATCATCTACAGCTTGGGCTGATGCTGGTCCAGTAAAAATACATTCGTAAAAGTACCTGCTGGATTCAGAAATGTAAGGCATTAAGTCCTTGAGGTCTTTAATTTTTTTATCTGATAGTGGAATTCTCTGATTGGTTAGTGGCGTTAGCGTAGCTTCGCGTGGAGTACTGCTGCCAGACAGTTGAGCTAAACGTGTGGAACATGTTGCTTTCTTTCTTGATAAATCTATTACCTTAAAATAATCCGAATCAAAAGAACTTTTATAAGAAACTTTTGAAAGTGCATCCGTGCGATATTGTAGCCATCTTATTTGAAACCAGGAAATATTTTCGCTGTCAGTGTTAATTTTCCGATGCACATAGTGATTTTTTAGAATGTGTGAGAAGTTTAGGAAATCTTTTAGTTCCATTTCTATTACTTCAATAGAAGGATTTCTCGGAACCATTCTAATTAAGTTTGCCCAGTCTCTGGGTACTTCTATTTTGACAGTTGTATGTTTCTTGACTTTTTCAATAGCTGCATGAATCGTATCCGCTTCTTGATGAGTATGTCCCGGTTCAAGAAATTTATGATTGATCACAAGATCTCTTCCATTTCTGTTAAAATCTTCTACTAAAAGAGACAACATAACAGTCACATAAATATTTCTTGTTTGTCCTGAACAGCAGTCACTATACATGTTAATTTCTTTAATATTTGTCGGTAAGGAAAGGATATAGTGCCTCAAACAAGATGCTATTTCCTGTCCTCCTCTACCGCCTATTGATTCATCCCAAACGTAACAAACGGCATGTTTATTTTTATTTATGCAGCTGTAGATAGTGAGGTTAAAAGTCCACAATGATCTTTTATAGAATGAAATATTGTTTTGAAGTAGGGGTGTAGCTAAGCATTTTTCTAAATCGAATGACAAAAATGCAACACTTTCAGAATTACAGCTTCGGATTTTATCATCTTTTTTCATCTTGTATGCTCGATCTGCCATGGCAAGATGTTGGCTATAATTCTCTTTATGAACTGCTTGTTCTTGTAAATCAGAAGTTGTATCAATTAATGAATTATACCGATCGCACTTTGCACAAGTATCATTAGAAGGAGGGTGAAATGACAAATTAAATTTTTCGGCGAATATTTTTCTATAAAATGACTCTAGTTCAGGTGTTAGATTATGGAAAGTACAATGATCTTTGTAGAGCCGATACATTTTCGAAATGTTTAGATCTTGAGACAAATATTTTTTTTCAGTATGCGATCTTGAATAATGGCTTACATACGAAGGAAAACTTTTAATATGGTCTTCTATTATCGTAATTGCTTCGTCAGTGACTTTCTGTTGGTGTCCATGCCTTCCTCTTTGGTCTTCAGGGCAGATACCACTTGTACAGTTTCTTTTCTTCTTGGCTAATACTTTTATTTTTCCTGGCTTTATATCGAGAGTATTTAAAAACATAGTACGACAAACTTTAACTTTTTGTCCCTCATTATTTAAAAAATAAAAAATGCTAAACTGTCGTTTGCTTGGCTGTCGGTTGTGTCGAAGTCTTTCAACTTTTTTTTCAACTTCGCTAAAGTTCTGAGCGATGAACTGGTTTTGAGAATTTAAGTCTAAGGCGTAAAATTGTTGAAAAATTCTCAGTCGAATATTATCTGGAAGTATCTCTGCACATTTCCGTTTACATGAACAAGCAGGTTTTAAAAATTTTCCAGGAATAAACTTATTTGCCGTTGAAATATAAGGGTTTCCCTTGCTTCTTGCATTCCGGCGCTTATTACGCTGCCAACCACTTGAATTTCTTTTCCTCTTCCTTGTTTTCTCTTCTTTTGTTAATGCGTTTCTTCCTTTGCCTTTTTTTATGCGAGTGTTGGGAAGATTCTCAACTAACTCATCACCAGATGACTGAGATGACGACTTTTCAGAGGGTTCATAATTATCTGAACTATCAGACAAATTCAAATTATTGTGTACGTCAGCGTCCTCATAATCTTCGTCTGTTTGAGTAACTAATCCAGCGGAGGTCGATGGAGTACTCTCACCATAGGTATTATCTGGTGAAACTTGATTTGTGGATATGTCTTCTAATGAGGGTGAATGTAAACCAGCGGAGGTCGATGGAGTACTCTCACCATAGGTATTATCTGGTGAAACTTGATTTGTGGATATGTCTTCTAATGGTGGTGAATGTAATCCAGCGGAGGTCGATGAAGTACTCTCACCATAGGTATTATCTGGTGAAACTTGATTTGTGGATATGTCTGGAACAAAATGATTAAGTTACCTACTCAATTTTTTTTGTAATGGATTTAAAATGTTCTTAATGCAATATGTTTAAATATAAACATGTAGATTTTTTTTAAATTTCAGCTGTTAATAAGTACTAAACCATAAACAAAGCGAAGAAGAGAAGTGGTTATGTACAAAAAAAATGACTAGAATGAACACAAAACATCTAGCCTAATAATTGTATAATAATAATTGTATCCTAATAAAAAAAGAGAAGATCAATTATAGTACTAATTTGATTTCTGAAAAAGATACAAAAATATTATTTATTTATGTAAAATATTTGGATATTTACGGCAGATATAAGTTATCCGAAAGTTTTGGCAACTGCGCTTCGATGTATTACGCACAGAATTTTGACTTTTCACCATGCCACGAGGCCGTGCGCAGCCGTTGTTGAAATAGCGGCAATTCAATAGCGTTGATGGCGCTTCACTTTCTTATAATTCCGTTTAAGCCCATAATTGTACGCAATTAAAAAGGTGGTTAAAATGTCACAGACATCCCCACAGTCTTACTTATGTGTCCATAGCAGTGTTGCCAATCGCATTTCTCTAGAATATCCGATTATCGCTCGAAAAATATCCGATTCGTCACGAAAAGGTACGCTAGGTCAAAAATTATTCTGTTATTAAAATCAATGTTGCCAATGTTATTCTTGTAGTCCCCTTAACAACCATCAAATAACAAAATCCGTTGTTCGTACGCCAATCAGTTGATTGTAATCAATTATCATTATGATAATTAACGTAATTGATTGATTAATTAATTATTAATTATCAATTAACGTAACAATTAGGGAGCGTTCAAGTATTACTTAACGCGATTTTTGAAGATTTTTGACTCCCCCCCCCCCAACCTGCGTTACGTAATACTTGAACGCTCGCTTATTAACATAATTGATTAATTAATCAATTAATCTCATAATTGTAATCAATTATGTTTTTAGCAACCCAATCAAAGTTGACATTGACAGTAATTAAATATTTGATAATGATCAGTTGATTCCATTTCTGATTAGCGTTCGAACAACCGGCCCTTTAATCTACTGGATTCTCTATTTCACGGTTTAAAAATTTTCGTTTATAGATGAAAATCTCGTATCCTAGCTGATTATTACCTAATTCATGTATGTAAATACTATTTTTGCACGATTGATCATTTTTGACTGTTTACCGTGACAGATTTTACGTCAGTAGGTGACATTTACTAGCAACTCGACGGTAAGTACTCCAACTCGACGGTAAGTACTCCAACTCGACGGTAAGTAATTCACTTACCGTCGAGTTAAAAAATCTCTTAATTTTAATTTATTTTTTGAAAGAATAAAGAAAACTAACGAATTATTTATTAATATTGAAACTTCTTAGGCCTATAGCCAACATTTTTTCTCTTCAAATACGCGATCAAAGTTGAAAACTTGAAAATATCAATGCCAATGTCTTTGAACGAAATATGCCAATAGAGTCTTTTCTTCGATTCTTAAATTCTTGCCTTCGCACCATTTTTTAAAACTTTGGTAGGTATTTTGATAACGGATTTTGGATTTTTCGGGAATAATTGCGGAACACCCTTCTTCCCAAGCCCGTTCAATTTCTTCAAATTCACTTTCGCTCATATTTTAATTTATATTAATCAAAATTGTACTTAAAATTATTGACAACTAAATAAAAACTCAATTCTCCATTCTCCTAGTTACTACCTAACAACCAAAGTATCTATCTTGATAAAATGAATGAAACTAGTCAATATGACGAAAATGTTTAATTTTATAATTTATAATGGTATTAATAGTGCAAAAAACGTTATAAGCATGTCGAACGTTAAGGGTAACCGATCTCAGACAATAATTGTAGTCGTCGTTCCGCTCCTCCTCCAAACAATTGTCTTCGATCGGTATAAAACCCTTACCGTTCTCCATACTTAATATACTATTACTGACTATTATTATATTATTCGTATTTTGTATTATCGTAAGTGTTAAATTCTAAATAAATAAATAAATCTAAATATTTCATTATTTGGATCGTTATATTAATTTATTATAATTATTTAAGTAAAAAAAAAACACTTTTAAATATTATTTGATTAAAACGTAATAACTATCTAGAACTATTATAGGTACTGGAAAAATAAATAATAAATAAATCAATACAAAATAAACTACAGCTACATTAATAGCATAGGCGCAAAATTTCTGGTCAATGCTTTTAAAATGCATTATTTTTATCGAGTCCTGAGTTACTTAAGCACTGCACTACATAAAATGAAAATAAAACTAAATCGTTCGTGAATTAGCTTTCATAAGTTTAAAGACTAAAAACTAAAAACTCATCGGACGGCAATAAACTCATCGGACGGCAATAAACTCATACTCATCGAACTAATACTCATCAAAACAATAACATCGGACGGCAGACGGTTTTTGAAATTTTAATTGTATTAGTATGCCTTAAGAGGATCGGAACGTATTTTCGGCTGCAATGCTATTCAAATGGGGATTCATTTTTTTCAAATCCTGAGAAAACTAATAAGTATTTTGGAAAAATTTAAACGCAGAATGAAAGATTACGTTATTAGCGAGGGCCGAAAGTCCCTGAGAACTTCTACAATGTTTATTTTAATAAGTTACAGGGGTGAAAAAACTAAGAGAAAATTTAGTGTGATTTTTAAATTCAAATATCTCATTCAAAATAAACTTTTTATTTGTTCTAAGGGACTTTCGGCCCTCGGTAATAATTTAGTCCTTCATTCTGCGTTTAAATTTTTCAAAAATATTTATTGGTTTTTTCAGGATTTGAAAAAAATGAACACAATGCCGTGGTAATATTTTTCAAATCTGTCTTTGTCTTACAACGCACTCAACCAAATATAATATTGTCAGCATATATTGTCAGTCAGACACATAGAGTTATATATTAGCATAGAGAGAGTGTCATTCAGAGCGAAGTGACGACACCATCTTTTTTATTTGGATTAGTGCTGTTTCAGTCTTACGCATAGTAAAGCTGCTACAGTTGTCCTCCTCTTCCGTGCCTATATTCACACTGAATGTCATCATAGATTTTCGATACAATGTGTTAGAAAGAGATGCAGCAAACCAGTCCATGAGATCTTGTCGTCAGGAAGCGCGGAAGGTAGGCTCCCTCTATGTTAATATATACCTCTATGGTCAGACACTGACAATCAGTGACAATTTTAAATATTTGACATTGCATCGGGAATATTTTGAGAAATTGATTAAATATTATTTATATATAGTGTATTTGATAAATAATTGATTTAAGACGTGAACTTAATAAAAAGTTATTTATTGTGTATTATTTGTGAAAGATCCAAGCAGAGAATACATCAGATATATCCTGTGATCCAAGTATTTTGTTGTTAGAGATGTTCAAAATTGTAAGCGTTCCAAAATAACAACATATTATTAAAAAATCACTTTAACACTTTTCCTCTTTTCTCGACTGAGTATTAGTTTTTGTTGTACAAATAAATTATTACAATCACTGAAAACAATGTTAGTGAAAAAATTATCACATTTATTAACTGAATTAATAATTTGCAATTATAAAAATAACAGTTATCCAAGAACATTCAAAAGCCATCTCTTTAAATTAATTATGACATTTTCAAGTAGAATGACATTCTAGTAATGTTTACATATCCACACCAGTGTGAATTTTACTACACGTAATTTGCCGTGTAAAGACAGAAAAAGTAGGGATACACGTAAAATATTTGCGAATTATGTACCCATAGCCTTAAGTGGATGCACTTGTGCATTTAAATTCTAAACAAAAGAATCGGCACATGTCCCTTTTGTCAAAAGATGAAAAGTATTGGATGTCACTAACATTCATCCAGTATAGACTATTTATAAAAATTTGGACTGAACCAAACAAAATTAATGTGTTGTTGGTGTTGGGAATATATGGATGAGAAAGTTTTAGTCGATAGTAGATACACTGAAAAATATCCGCAAATATCCGATTTATTTAAAGATACGAAGAAGATACGACAACTCTCAAAAAGGTACGCAAATCGGATAATTATCCGCCGATTGGCAACACTGGTCCATAGGTACTTTCACATGCTTGTTTACAAAAATAAATATAAATAAAAACAATACTATAAAAATGGCTGATACTGACGCAAGCGCATAAAAATGTGTGCTTAGAAGATCTATTAAGAAAAATCATCTTAAAAAATGTCATATTTCATGTGAATATTATTTTCTAATAAAATAATTTATAACTTGTTTAAAATTATAATAATAAAATAAAAATTATCTACTGAATTTATAATTTGTTTATGTACCAATATAATGTGTAACTTTATTGAAAAAATGTGTCCTTTATTTATTTATTGCAATTATGTTTTGAATAAAATAAAGTGTATATTCTCTGGAATTTGGACTAACGGTCTGACGAAATATAAAAACTTTGCCAGTATTGTATATAGTTTAATAACAGGCTACTGACTTCTAATCAAGGGCTAAATGAACGGTACTTGATATCAACTTACCATTATCAGAATTCCTTACACACATTTGCACTAAAGTTTTTCCCCGTGAATACATTTTATACCTACACTTCTTGTCTATTTCAATTTTTAATACCGAACTTAATTTAGTCACAAAAATAACTTAAAATCAACGGCAAAAACTAAAATCAAATCGACCACTTTATTTTCTTCAAATTAGACATAGAGTGCACAAATCAAATATTGGTAAAATAACCGTTCAGCAGACGTTGCGATGTTGCCGGTGCAAAAACCATACATTTAAACAAGAAGTGATTGTTACGACATAGGTAGTTCTGAAATTAAAAATTTAAATCTCCAAAATCCCTAAGTCGACTTATGCATTTCTTGTACCAATTTTCAGTTTAACCAGAAAACCTATGTCTACATAGGCATTTCTAGTACTAACTTTAAACGAGACTTTGAGACATAGATATTTCTTGATTTGATGAAAATGTGATTTTTAAGGCTAGATAGACTTAGGCATGTTTTGCACTGAAACCGTTGTGCTTTTTAAGACACTTAGGCCAAAAATCTCAAAAGTGAAAAAAAGTGACTTAGGCACTTCTTGTACCAAGCCACAGATATATATATATATATATATTTATAATACTAGTGACGTCCTCCATCTGGGCGTGATGACGTAATCGATGATTTTTTAAATAAGAGTAGGGGTTGTGCGATAGATCATTTGAAAGGTTATTTAATTCTCTATTCACTAATATAAACATTAACATAATTATTTATACAGGATATACGAAAAAAATTTTTCTTCTATTTCTCAAATTTAATCAAAGTTAATTTATTAAAAATTTTTTTTTTGTACACCCTGTATAAATAATTATCTTAATGTTTATATTAGTGAATAGAGAATTAAATAACCTTTTAAATGAGTTCACACAACCCCTACTCTCATTTAAAAAATTCCTCGATTACGTCATCACGCTCAGATGGATGACGTCACTAGTATTATATTTATGCCAAAAACTCCTAATTTAAAAATAGAAATCGACCTGTCTGAGGATTTCTCTTGAAATTTACCCATTCTCGAGATAATGAATTTATGCCAACTCAAACGTCCTCACTTATACTACAGTGTCGCACCCGCTTGATTAGCAATTAAAAAACAAAGGGGTTTCCGATATTGTATTGCAAAAAACTCTTTAAGATTTCATCAATCAATGTTTAAAGAGTATCTACCTACCTTGGCAACTTTGAAATTTTTAGATAAATTTCCGATTTAGGGTTAAAAATGGCTGCTTTCGCACTTTTCAAAATTTTCAATCGCTTATATAACAAAAACTATTAACTTAAGAGGAAAATCACTAAAGACCTTTTCTGTTTGGAATGATTCAAAAAACATAAAAAAAATTTGTTCGATTCAAAAAAAAATTTTTAGAAAAAACCGCTAAACTTTCCCCTCGCCTGGCAAGGTCTTATGCTCTTCAGAATCGCCTGTCATTGTACACATTTCTTCTAAATGACTTACTCAAACACAAACTTAAATTTAAACCTTACAGGAGAAAGTTTATTTTACCCCCAAACTATGCACTTTTCGATTCACCTGGTAGATACACGTGCACGGCTGATGCCTGCCAGGTCATGGTTTTTAGCCTTGGTGTGCTATGAATTATCACTAGACAAATTTCTAGCCTTACAGGACGACCGTTAGTCGGAGGGTTCACTAGCTCTTAGACTAGAAGATTTTTAAGAAAATTTAAAAATGCGCTCTATAATTTTATCTTACTTTTTTCAAAAATCCTTAATTTTAAACCAGTCCATTTTTTTAACATAGAAATATCACTATGATAAAAAGTATTTTAGAGGAAAAACGATAAACGAAAAACGACAAATTTCTAGCCTTACAGAACGACCGTTAGTCGGAGGGTTCACTAGCTCTTAGACTATTCCTTTTTTTCCATGTAATTCGAAAATGATAAGAGATATGAAAAAAAGATATAATACAAAAATTTAGAGATGTTTTAGATAATAATTTCGTTTTTATTTTCATTACTGTATCCGTTATCATTTTCAAGTTCTTCTTCTTTATGTGCCGTCTTCTACTGAAGGTTGGCGACCATCAAACGATAGGTTTCTCTGTTTTGTGCCGCATGTATTATGTTCGCAGCTTCTGGTATTTGAAACCATTCTCTCAAGTTTCTCAGCCAGGATTTCTTCTTCCTGCCCAAACCTCTTCTACCTTCAATCTTGCCTTCGACGATAAGCTGTAGCAGACTGTACTTATCATTACGGAACACATGGCCCATGTATGACGCTTTCCTCCTTTTAACAGTTGTTAACAATTCCAACTCTTTACCCATTCGTCTCAATACCTCTGTGTTGGTCACTCTGTCTGTCCAAGGAATTCTCAGTATGCGTCGATACAGCCACATTTCTAGAGCCGCTAACTTCTTTATAGTTGCTGCTGTTAACGTCCACCCTTCTACTCCGTAAAGTAGCGTAGAGAGTACATAGCATTTTGTGGCGCGCCATCGGAGGTTAACGCTTTGGTTGCGGTTGCTTAAGAGCTTTATTTCAAGTTACATGGAGAAAAAGGAAGATTTTTAAGAAAATTTAAAAATGCGCTCTATAATTTGATCATATTTTTTTCAAAAACCATTCATTTTAAACTCTTCCAACTTTTTGAACATAGAAATAACACTATAATAAAAAGTATTGTGGACGGAAACTGATGCATTTACATTTTGGTGGATGGGGATTAAAATTACTTCTCATTTTTTCTTAAAATACATTAGTTATCAATTTTGTTTGCAAGATATCTCGCTTAGTTTAAATGTAATTTACCTTTAATATTGCTCATTTTAAAGGTTTTTTCAAGCACTACAAAAGATATTAGTAGCTTTATACACCTACACAACATTATACACTACAAAAAGTATTGGTACCATTATACACATAAAATCGACCGTTTCTCTGTTATTTCAAGTTGAATACAAACAAGCTGAAAATGCGACCATTATCATAACGAAAACTTTGTTTATACACGTATTTAAATTCATAATATAGAAAATTGCTATTACGAAAAGCTGTTTAGAATTAAACATTATGTTTTAATGTGCAAATATATCATTCTAATTTAAATGTTGTGAACTATAAAGATACTTTACTCGAAATTCATATTTTTTACATACCTCGTATAAAATTAATAAAATTTGATTCATGATGGTTGCATCATAAATCTTAAACCAAGAAGAGATTTTTATGAAGAATATTTTTTCTTCGTCAAATTAAAAATACAAGAGTTATAAATGAAAATGGTGTTAGTATCCATAATTTGAGAAAATTCGTCAAATATCTTTTTTCATTAGAAGGATGTAATTTCATATATCAGAACATACTTTTTTACTCCAAACCACATTTTAAATAACAATTTTCCAATATTGTAAAATAAATAATACATGCGAGTCTCGTAAATTCCACGGCTTTGCGCCACGCTTCACTCAACCGTATTTGCGTACTTGTGTTTTGAGTTGTGTGGTCGTGCGCTGGTCGAGTGAAGTTATAATTTACCAAATTTAAATATAATCTTTTCTACTGATTCATTATTAATATAGTATAATATGTATTATTGCTTTCAAAATATACTCAAATTGTATTTTTATACATTTATTACACATATTATTTTATATAATAATTAAAGTCACTATAAAACGTCATTTATATTTTATTAATAGGGCTTTTCATTCACATTCATTTGTTTCGAGCTCCTGTCATTTATTATATAATCCGTGTATATTAATATTATACACGGATTATATGACATTTGACAGAAGCTCGAAAAAAATGACAATCGATGAAAAGCCCTATAGCTAAATAATTTAAAATTTAGTTTGACATTCACGAAGTGTCAAACTCAAATGTAAATAATAACATTTGCTTTGCTTAACAAATTCAGATTAAAAAAGTAGCCTACTTCCTAATCAAAGATTTCAGCTGACGTTTAGTGCGTGGTAGGAAATAACCGGATTGTGACGTCACATTTTAGATTTTGAGGTCGATTATCTCGAAGACGGTTAGAGATATCGAAATGCCGTTCTCAGATTTGTATTCAGAAGACAAAACTACAGAAGAATCCATCGATACATCTGCTCTAAGTATTGCAGGAGCGGCAACGCAATAACACACATACTTTTGCAAATTTATAAACGAAAAGTTTTCGTTGAAAATTTGAGCAAGTAGCAAAAAAACAAAAATTTTCACCTACCATATCTCTTTTTGTATTATAACTAGAAGATTTATGAAGGCAAGTGTGTTTGTTTTTTTATAACCTACAAAAATGTTTTATACAGTTTTTTAGTTAGATGCATATTTTTTAAGCTATTGGAAAAAACCGTTCGAAAAGGTGTTATGTTTCAATGAAAACGGCCAATTTTCAACCACGAATAACTCAAAAAGTATTGAGTTTCAAAAAAAATTATGGAGCAGTTTTTGCTTAGAATTAGGTTCTCTAGCGAATTCCGTGGTTATCTTACCAAACAATTTTCCACTCCTGAGAGGGGGTGGGAACCACCCACAAGATCAAAGCACACATCGGCATAGGGTAGACTTTGAATTAGCAGATAAGTAGAGGCTATTCTCAAAATTTCATTAAAATCCATGCAGTAGGATAGAATTCGGAGGTAATATCCTATTCTTGCTCCCATTGACTGGCGTATTAGGAAATTTAAAGTTCAAAATTTAAAAGAATAATGCTGTTCTAAAGCTATTTCCTTGTTGCATTTTTATAATTAACTATTTGGATGGGAAATAAGCCACAATTAAATTGAAAAAAATAATTTTATTAACGTTTCGACGCCCAAATCGGGTGTCGTTGTCAAAATACAAAATACTACTAAATTAAACAAAAATGTTGTTGCTTAGTAAAAAATTCTTCTAATAATTTATTTAATCTGACTCATTTATATCGGCAATTCAGACATATATTATATATTTTAAAATAGAAGACTTTAAAATGATATTGCCAATATCTATAAGTTGCGTTCCTGGGACGACTTTCCTGAAAGATAGTTCATTCGATTACATAAAATCAACCCCAACTCAAGAATATCCGCCACAAAAAAATCATAGCATGTGATCTGTCTTTAAAAATGACAACCAAATGCAACGGTTACAGTAAAATTCTCGCGTTAGAGATTCCATAGCAAATCACGAGGGCAAACCAGGAAAATATTGAGATCTATTCTAACCAAAACTAAACCTAACAATGAACAAGAAAGAACAAAGAATTGTATTTATAATATACCTTGTGAATGCGAACAATTTTATTTAGGTGAAACATCACGACCATTAAACCCTAGAATAAGTGAACATCAGTCTTATATTAAAAATAGAGAATTTGATAGATCTCAAATATGTCAACACGCATGGGATAATGAACATAGGTAGAGTTCATTGGAGAGATTCAAGTATAGTCCTGAAACAAACAAACAGTAGAAAGAGAAAAATCAAAGAAGCGGCTATAATTATGCTAAATGAAACCAATTGTGTCGCAAATTCCTCGGTAGAATGCATTAAGATGTGGTTACCCATACTGAAAGAGGAAGTCAATAGAAAGAAATACCACGATTAGTAAGTCAATATCATATCCAGTTAGTACATAAGTATTTTATATTTTAGTATTACTTATATATCTATGTATTATTAATATTATTTATAATTTAACACGTTCAGTGCTGATGACGCACCGGTGTGTCAAGCTGTTGTATATGACGGTGCGTCATATACCTTATCGAATTTAATGTTTATTTCTATGCTAGCACTTGTAGTGTGAGTATCGTAGGAGTGATAGCACTTGTGGTAAGGTATGTACGTCTCAAAAATAATCTGGGATTTAAAACTATGTTTTTGTTTATACAATATGCAGGTATGAAAGCATGTTTTAACTTTTTCCCTTCTACGTTCATAAATTTTATTTAATCCTCTAATGGCTGGTTTCACCAACGACGAATAGTAGTTTATTCTATGAATAAAGTTATTCCGCATAATCAGATGAGTTTGGAGGTGCTGGACATACTAAAAAATGTGCCTAATGAGAAATTACCTAAATTCTGGGCATGCCGTGTTCATGGATAATTTCTACAATAGTTTGTTTTAGCCAAGCGACTACTAGAAACACAAACTTACTGCACTGGTACCATATGGACAGGAAGAAAGGAAAATCCCAAACATGTCGAATCTGCAACAGTGGACAAAGGTAATACAATAGCTGCCTACAAGGATGGTGTAATGATCGGTAAATGGAGGGATAAGAGAAATGTGTTGTGTATATCAACAGTGATTGAAAACAACATTATTGACGTAGAAAACAGAAAAGGAGTAACAAAGAAAATGGTAGCATATTACCCGAGTGTCCGAAAAAACACATTAGATGGTATAAAATTTTAAAAAACATTCCCAAAATCGACTGTCCTATTACGAGTATCGTATGTCAGTTCACGAAAAACTTCTTTCTGAAAGGTGTACTGTGACGCCTCACAACCCGGCCTAATTATTCTCGATGCTTCTCGGGGTTACGAGTAAAGGCCAGACCTTCCACGGCGATTCAAGGCGACCGCTGTCAGAGTATTTAAGAACAGGAATTCGAGCACAGGCCAGTCAGTCAATGAATGAGCCGCGACGCGTGATATAATTGTATTCGATTCGGATTTAATGAAATGTATTAGTTATCGAAGTTATTATGTTTAGTTAATTAAATCATAAATTTGAGTTATAAATAAATTAGATGTGTTAGTTGGTGTTATTTGTAATTATTAAAATAAATAAGTGATGTAAATAAAATAATATAAGTAAGTCTTCCTTTATTTAAATTAAACTTAGCGCCTAAAGATATAAATAAATAAAATAGTAGAGTCAATCGCGTAACAACTGGTGATCAGAAGTGGATAAAAAATAAATAAGTAAATAAGCTCGGTTTAATACAGTGTGGAATCTTTAATAATAACTAAATATAAATCGTAATAAATAAAGTGTGTGATCATGCCTTCCTTGTGTAAGCTAACAATTGCAGACCTGAGACTTGAATTGGAAGAAAGGGACCTGAGTTCTACTGGCAAAAAGGCTGATCTAGTTGAACGTCTGAAAAACGCACTAAAATAAGAGGGTCATGATCCAGAAACTTACGTGTTTGAAGACAAGCATGCTGCTTTAATTTCATCAATAACATCGTTAGAGAGCAAAGTTTCTAGCGAAATCTCCCAAGTTTCTACAGACATTACATCGTTAGAGAGCAAAGTTTCTAGTGAAATCTCCCAAGTTTCCTCGGATGTTTTGAAAGTTTCGACAGACATTACATTGTTGGAGAACAAAGTTTCTAGTGAAATCTCCCAAGTTTCCTCGGATGTTTCGAAAGTTTCCTCCGATGTTTCTAAAGTTTCGACAGACATTACATCGTTAGAAAAAAAAGTTTCTAGTGAAATCTCCCAAGTTTCCTCGGATGTTTTGAAAGTTTCGACAGACATTATATCGTTAGAGAACAAAGTTTCTAGTGAAATTTCGAAAGTTTCGGGTGATATTTCATCCCTTGACAGCAAAATGACTAACGAGATCTCTAAAGTCACTTCGGATTTTGACGACAAGATATCGTCCATAAAATCTACTTTTGAAGAAAAGATCAAGGAAATAGAAAAGAAAATGGAGGAAACGGAAAAAGTAGACAAAGGTATGGAACCCATCTTAACAGACATTAAAAATGATGAAACCAAATACAAATTGGAGCCACAGTCGATAGTTGAAGGGAGTGTAGGTCATGCTCGTGTTAAGGTGCCAAATTTCGACGGAAAGTCATCATGGAACAACTACATGAAACAGTTCGAATCGGCGGCCAGAGCGAACGGATGGTCCGAAAAAGAAAAAGCTGTAAACCTCACTATTGCTCTTCGAGGCGACGCTTTGGATGTCCTCCAGACCATAGCCGTAGAGGAGACAGATGACTTCGAGCAGCTGAAAAAGAGACTGAATATGCGATACGGGCACGAACATTTAGAGCATGTCTATCAGTCGCAGTTTAAAAATCGAAGACAAAAGAAAGATGAAGCTCTTCAAGAATACGAGGTCGATATTGCCAGGTTGGTACGATATGCATATCCAACAGCTCCCGAAGACATGATGGAAAAGTTGGCTGTTCAAACATTCATTGATGGCCTTCGTGATCATGAAATGCAAAGAACACTGCGATTAGCTCGTCACAAGACGCTGGTTGATGTCTTGTCTGCCGCCCTCGAATACGAATCAGCTACCCAGGCCTCTGGCGGGTACAGTAAAGTTAGGACTGTGAAAGAGGAACAGGATGAAGACAAACTGGACCAGATTGTCAATATGATAAAGGGCATTTCATACAAGAAAACAAAGACCATAAGGTGCTGGAATTGTGGGGAAATGGGACACGTACGGAGTTCATGTAAGTACCCTAGGTACAATAACAGTCAAGAGACTCACCAGCAGGAAAACTAGAACGGGTCGGCCTTAGGGGGGCAGCTTCGACCCGCAACTTTTCCAAAGACCCCCTCATACTAATAGCTTCTTTGAAATGTCGTGAAGATAGTGTATATGTGGATGGAGAAATAAATGGTAAAAAGTATACATTGTTGGTGGATACCGGAGCGACCAGGACCATTATACGACCGTCAGTTATAAACAGTCATAAGAAGCTCTTACCAACGAGGTTGCGACTGCGGACTGCCACAGGTGAAAATGCCAACATCCACGGAGAAATCCAGATACAATTGGGGATCGGAGCAGAAAAGTTCGTCCATACTGTCATAGTTGCAGACATCGAAGAAGATGTTATATTAGGAATGGACGTAATGAATTTGCATGGATTTCAATTGGATTTTAAGAATAGGGTAATCAAAGTTGGCAACGAGGAGGTATTTCTTCATCCACATGATGACAGAACTGTGCTAGCAGCCATTAAAGAAGATACAGTTGTGCCTGCGAGGAGTGAAACGATCATCGTAGCGCGGCTACAGGGAACTGTAGAAGAAGGAACGCCTGTTATGATGGAGCCATGGAACCACGACGAGGAGGTTGGCCGAGGAATCATAATTGGAAAGGAATTGGTTACTTCTGCTAAAGAAATTCCCGTGAGATTGATTAATGTCAATGACTACCCAGTGACCATCAAGAAGGAGACAAAAGTAGGAACTTGTGTACCCGTGACGTCCATAATCCGTCAGACGACAACATCAGATAATTCCAACGATAAGTTCGACCAAATGGTTGCAGTTGCAGGCCAATCTCTAAATCAATTGGAAAAAAGGAAATTAAGGGAATTTCTTAGGCAATATCGTGACATATTCGTACCGAAAGGAGGAAAGACAGGAAGAACGACAGTTGTCAAACATAAAATTGACACTGGTACCGCTAGGCCAATTCGTTAATCAGCTCGACGATTACCACAGGCGAAGAGAGAGGAAGCTGAAAGGATTGTTCAAGAGATGAAAAAAGACGGGGTGATAGAAACTTCTACGAGCCCATGGGTCTCTCCGGTGGTCCTGGTCAAGAAGAAAGATGGAACTACGAGATTCTGTGTGGACTACCGTTTGTTGAACAATGTTACCAAGAAAGATAGTTATCCTCTGCCTCGGATCGACGACACGTTGGACACACTGGCTGGAAGTAAATTGTTTTCTACGTTGGACTTGAAGTCTGGATATTGGCAGGTAGAAATGGATCCAGTGGACAAGGAGAAGACGGCCTTAACGACAGGATCTGGAGTATGGGGATTCAACGTTATGCCGTTCGGACTCTGTAATGCTCCTGCGACATTTGAGAGGCTTATGGAAAATGTGTTGAGAGGGTTATCTTGGAAGACGTGCCTGGTGTATTTAGACGACATAATCGTTTTGGGGGAGACGTTTGAAGACCACCTGAAGAATTTAGAAGACGTTTTTAATCGACTTAAAGCTGCCCAGTTAATGTTAAACCCCAAGAAATGCCAGCTATTTCAAAGTAAAGTCAATTATCTAGGCCATATAGTCAGCAAAGAAGAAGTGGCCGTGGACAAAGGAAAAATCGATTCCATTAAGGAATGGCCGGAACCAACTGATAAACATCAAGTAAGAAGTTTTCTGGGACTATGTACTTACTACCGGAGATTCATTAAGAAGTTTGCAGATATCGCTAAGCCATTAACGCGACTTACAGAGGAAGCAAGGGATTATTGCTAGGATGGAGACTGCCAAACGGCCTTTGAAACTTTGAAGAGGCATTTAATTACAGCGCCAATATTATGGTATCCACTGCCAGAAGGAGAGTTCATCTTAGATACGGATGCAAGCAATGTGGGAATTGGAGGAGTGCTGTCGCAGATCCAAGGAGGACAGGAACGAGTCCTTGGATATTTT
Organism: Diabrotica virgifera virgifera; assembly: GCF_917563875.1. Classification (NCBI taxonomy): domain Eukaryota; kingdom Metazoa; phylum Arthropoda; class Insecta; order Coleoptera; family Chrysomelidae; genus Diabrotica; species Diabrotica virgifera. The sequence continues at coordinate 148,653,731 of NC_065445.1, read as the reverse complement.
AGTAAAGTGCTTTCAAAACCTGAACGAAATTATTGCGTCACGAGAAGAGCACTTCTAGCAGTAGTAAAATCAGTGGAACACTTCTATCAATACCTCTACGGAAGGAAGTTTCTAATCCGAACCGACCATGCCGCCCTTAAATGGTTAATGCAGTTTAAGAATCCAGAGGGTCAGATAGCCAGATGGATTGAACGACTTCAAGAATATGATTTCAAGATCGAGCATCGGGCCGGAGTTAGCCACAGGAACGCTGATTCTCTATCTAGAAGACCGTGTCCAGCAGAATGTTCCCATTGCAACAAAACAGAGTCAAAGGAAGCAGCAGTACTAAGAACAACAGTGGTCAACGACGAGTGGACGCCTACCAAGATCAAGGAAGAACAAGAAAAAGATCCAGTTTTACAGAAGATTCGAAAATGGAAAGAAGAAAATCGTCGACCATCTTGGCAAGAAATATCAAGCCTAGGCTCAGTAGTTAACACGTATTGGGCCCAGTGGGACTCATTTATCTTGGAAGACAGCTTGCTTAAACGAGTAATAGAAAATGATGATGGTTCGGTGAGGAGAACACAGTTGGTGATTCCAGAGAGCAGAGTAGCCGAAGTACTTCGTCAGTTACACGACAGTCCATCAGGAGGGCATTTTGGTGTAAAGAAGACCCTTCAGAGAATTCGGGAACGATTTTATTGGATGAATAGTTCCGACGATGTGAAGGACTGGTGTAAGAAATGTACTACCTGTGCTACAAGTAACGGACCCTACCGGAAAAGAAAGGCTCCTATGAGACAGTACAATGTTGGAAGTCCGTTTGAAAGAATAGCTTTGGATATTGCCGGGCCATTTCCAGAAAGTGACAATGGATGCAAATACATGTTGGTGATAATGGATTACTTCACGAAGTGGGTGGAGATCTACGCAATTCCAGACCAGAAGGCCGCCACTATTGCAGATGTGTTAATCAAAGACTGCATCAGCCGATTTGGAGTACCTCTGGAGATCCAAAGTGACCAAGGAAGGAACTTTGAGAGCGATCTATTTCAAGGAATCTGTGATAAACTAGGCATGAAGAAGACAAGGACCACGGCCTATCACCCACAATCGGATGGAATAGTGGAGCGTATGAATAGGACAGTCGGCAAGTATTTGACAAAGATGGTGTCCAATCATCAACGAGACTGGGACCAGTACCTTCCATTCTTCGCAATGGCCTATAGATCTGCTGTTAATGAATCAACTGGCCAAACACCAGCAAAAGTCCTATTTGGACGTGAGATGCGTCTACCCTGTGATCTAGAGTTTGGATGTCGACCTGGAGAAGATGTTGCTGGTGAGGATTACGTGAATGAATTACGAAGAAGAATGGACGATATACATGAGTTGGTCCGTTCTAATCTTCAGATCGCTAGCGACCGAATGAAGAAACGATACGATACCCAAGCCGAGAGGGGATGTTTTAAGGAGAACGACAATGTCTGGCTTTATAATCCAAAGAAGCGAACAGGTTGTTCTCCCAAGTTGCAGCAGTTCTGGGAGGGTCCGTACCTCATTGTCAAGAAAATCAATGACGTTATCTACCGAATAAGCAAGATTCCTAGGGGAAAGCCGATGATAGTCCACCATAACCGGTTGGCGCCGTAGAGGGAGACCACGACGTAGATGAAGAAGTGGAAGTAAACCAAGTTCGAGAGATGCCTGACCTCACGTTTGAGGAGTTCATGGGGGCCTATGGAGGTACCGGTAAAGCGAGACATGGTGTTACCAATGAAGAAAAGCGAGATCTACTCGCACTTCCCGATGACTATTCGCTGGCCCATACCATCCCGGCCAGTATCAAAGACGCACGAGGGTTGGCATCCGCCTTCCGAAGGAAGTTTGGTCGAGTTGCAGAACTTCAATGCCAACTGCCAGCTCCTGGTAAAGCATTGAAACTCCAAGATCCATCACGTTACCTATTCTATCTGGTAACAAAAGACACTGTTTGTGACCAACCTACCTACCAAGATGTATGGGATGCATTAATTCAATTGAGAGAGCACGTGTTGGAGTTCGACGTGCAAAAGTTAGCCATGCCAAAGTTAGAATGCAGCCAATTAGACTGGAGAGTTATCCGAAATATGGTAGAAGAAATTTTCCAAGACACCGAGGTCCAGGTGTTAGTCTGTTGCAATCCGCATAGTTACTGGTGCGGAGAGAAGACCGTCCCCTGTCACTTTTATACAACTGGGAGTTGTAAAAGAGGGTCCAGTTGCAGATACCAGCATCCAGTTCCAGTCCCGACAAGGTTCCAGGAGGAACCATCTTTTAAGGAGGGGGGCAATGTGACGCCTCACAACCCGGCCTAATTATTCTCGATGCTTCTCGGGGTTACGAGTAAAGGCCAGACCTTCCACGGCGATTCGAGGCGACCGCTGTCAGAGTATTTAAGAACAGGAATTCGAGCACAGGCCAGTCAGTCAATGAATGAGCCGCGACGCGTGATATAATTGTATTCGATTCGGATTTAATGAAATGTATTAGTTATCGAAGTTATTATGTTTAGTTAATTAAATCATAAATTTGAGTTGTAAATAAATTAGATGTGTTAGTTGGTGTTATTTGTAATTATTAAAATAAATAAGTGATGTAAATAAAATAATATAAGTAAGTCTTCCTTTATTTAAATTAAACTTAGTGCCTAAAGATATAAATAAATAAAATAGTAGAATCAATCGCGTAACAGTACTACTAAACCTAATATTGTAAAAAAACTACACAGCACCTGCTAGCGAAAATTAAAATAAGAAATGCAGATGGAAGAATTAAACGAAAACGATGCAAAATTTGTTGGGGCAAAAAAATAAGGAAAGACTTTGCTTACCATTGTATTTAATGTGCTGATCAGACAGGTTTGTGTATTGGAAAATGTTTAGAAGAATACAATAAGAGTTAATGTTTTTGCGCAAACTAATTTTTTATTTATATATTTTATAAGTATGTTTTAAGTTTTTCTTTTCTATGTTCATTAATTTTATTTAAATAGATTTTATTTAATTCTCTTAGTTTTTTCTATTACGAACAACTGTATATGCAACATTGAAAAACAGGCAGAGTGATGTCTACACAAGAAGAAGAAGAAGTATATGCAATAATGAACTATTATTATCTATGACTCACCGGTGCGTCATGCGCACACTAGATCAATATTCGGTCTGTCGTGCTGATGACGCACCGGTGCGTCACACAAAAATTACTCAATTGTTGTTTAATTTTAACATTTAACTCTTATGATAAGACACATTAATAACAATGCAGAACAAAAACTGCAAAAATATGTATCAGGCCGGCAGGAAAGTTACTAGTATTATAACAGCACTGAACGTGGTAAACAACATATGTATACAGGGTGAGGCAGATAACTGGCCTATTAGAAATATCTCGAGACCTAAGGGCAACAGAATCATGAAAATTGGAATACAGGGGTTTTGAAGGAAGCAACTTCCGGTTATACCGGAAGTTGCTTATAACTTCGTTTTTTTTTAATGGGACACCCTGTATATTTTTTCAATTTTTTCATTTTTAGATTCTCTTCGATGTCTTCTTTCTTAAAATATGAGGATTTGTAATGTTATACAGAGTATTTTAAAAGATAATTACGTTTTTTTTTGTTAATTTCGTAGCAATATTCACACCCTGTAGAATTGTAGTACTTTGACAACTAAAACTCTACTTACGTTCAAATGATTTTTAATATAGTCTACTACTGTTAAGAATCATTAGTATAGCTAAATTTTTAATTTTAGTATACAGGGTTGGTCGAAACTCGGAGTGAGTATTTTCTGAGTTTTCTTAAATGGAACACCCTGTATTTTAGTATTGTAATGAAATGATAATTTATGGTACTTTTTTATTTCTTAAGCATTCCCTATACCTAACTGCTTTAATTTGTGCTTAATTGTTAGTCGCACCAACAATCTTAACTACGTAGGTATTTTGATAGCTAAATCATTATTGGTAATTTTAAGGATCAGTCTGGATTAATATGTATTTATTTCTGAAAAATTATTTGTGATTGAATATTTTCACGGCCAACCTAATAAAATGTTACGTATTTTTTGTTGCAATTAATGTTTAAGGAATGCTTAAGAAATTAAAAAGTACCATAAAATAACATTTCATTACAATACTAAAATACAGGGTGTTCCAATTAAGAAAACTCAGAAAATACTCATTCCGAGTTTCGACCAACCCTGTATACTAAAATTAAAAATTTAACTATACCAATAATTCCTAACGATAGTAGTCTATATTAAAAATCATTTGAACATAAATATAGTTTATTATGTCAAACTACTACAATCTTACAGAGTGCGAATATTGCTACGAAATTGATAAGAAAACGTAATTATCTTTTAACCTATCTTGTATAATATTACAAAACCTTATATTTTAAGAAAGAAGAAATCGAGAAGAATCCAAAAATGTAAAAATATACCCATTTATAAATATGTCCCATTTAAAAAAACGAAGTTACAATTAACTTCCGGTATAACCGTAAGTGACAAAGAGACCAAAATATTTTCATTAAATAGTCCACATCTCAAAACTCCTATTGTCCAATTTTCATGATTTTCTTACCTTTAGTTTTCGAGATATTTCTAATAGGCCCTTTATCTGCCTCACCCTGTATATTATATATTAAAGTCAGAATTTGGTATTAGTTTTGAGAGTAAAATAAATGTAAGACCAAATACTTACGATGTCGGGATAGTATCACGAGGTTTTTTCCTGGTTTTCCCTCGTGATTTACTATGGAATCTTTAACGCGAGAATTTTACTGTCACCGTTGCATTTGGTTGTCTTTTTAAAGACAGATAACATGCTATGATTTTTTTGTGGCGGGTTGATTTCATGTAATCGAATGTAATCTTTCAGTAAAGTCGTCCCAGGAACGCAACTCATAAATATTGGCAATATCATTTTAAAGTCTTCTACTTTAAAATGTGTAATATATGACTGAGTTGCCGATATAAATGAGTCAGATTAAATAAATTATTAGAAGAATTTTTTACTAAGCAACAACATTTTTGTTTAATTTAGTAGTATTTTGTATTTTGACAACGACAGCCGATTTGGGCGTCGAAACGTTAATAAAATTCATGTTTATACAAAAAAAAGCAAAACGATTCTTGTAAAAATGAGCCGTCCATGATGCGACAAAAGTGAAGGGTTTAAAAGTAATGAGATTCTTACCCTCTTGATTTTATTATCAAAAACTTAATTCACCACTACACATTTATAAAAGTCGCAATATCTCCGGTTCTAATCAACGAAAATTGATGTTCTTCTTGAAGTGAATACTTCTTATCGCTTCATATGGAAATTTGTCGCCAAATACTAAATTCGTATTTTGCGTCATAAAAAAGTCGTGACGCGAGTGGTAAGCTTGCGGTACACCGTAATATAAATATGTTACACCGTAATATACACTTATTTTAACTTTCTTGGTAAACCTGATCCTGAATTTTCTACTGTTTGACTGGTTTCAGGGCGATTTCAACTATATTAAATAATTAACTGGGTTTAGGTCGTTTCAGCCCTAGAGGGGCGATTTATTAAGTTTTTCGTAAAAATAAAGTGCGACACATACTTTTATGGTAAAACTAAATATAGATTCCAAATTTTCTATGATTGGCTGGCTTCGGGTGGTTTCAACACTATAGGGCAGCGTTTCTCAACCTTTTACCCTTTGCGACCCAATCTTCCATAATTATTTTCACCGCGCCCCCCCTCGTTCAATAATTTTGACAAAAAACAGTAAAATCTTACTTTTTAGTATTGAGTGCTCTTTATGATTATAACTCCTATTCAGTGTTCATGTGTATTTTATTTTTTATTTTGTCAGAATTTTGTTTTGCTTTGATTTTAGTAAATTAGTTAATGATGTTGGTGTATTTTTTATAAGCTCACGCCCCCGCCATTACTAAAAGCGCCCCCCTATGGGGGCGCGCTCCCACAGGTTGAGAATCGCTGCCCTAACGTATTATATTCGTGGTTGAACCTTATTCTCCCTAAACAATTGTTGCAAATGGGTCCCAGTATCCTCCTCAATATCTTTCTTTCAAAAGTATTAATAAAAGTATTAATATAATTAAGTCTTTTCAGTCATGATCCACGTTTCTACACCATATTAGCCGTATGGTGGTTTTATATATTTTAAACTTTACTTCTATATGGATGTCTTTGGATCCAAACACCTGTGACAGAGAGATGTATGTTTTGTTAGCAAGCATTATCCATTTCCGTATTTCTTCCTCCCCGCTGCCTTTCTCAGTTATCTGTACACCCAAGTATGCGAGTTGTTTTACTACTTCTATATTAGCGTCGTCTATTGTTAAATTCCGCAAGTTTCGTTGTCCCTGCTTGAATTACGCTTGTTTCACATTATAAGAATTTTGACCGTACGATGGTTAAAATTTACATAGTGGCTCGAGCAATCATATGGAATCTTTCTCCCTTCACTGCTTGATTTTGACCATCGCACGGTCAAAATTCTTATAATGTGAAATAAGTTGGGTTTTAGTTTTATCTACGTTGACGTCCAGCCCTATTTCTTTAGCATGTTCTTCAAGCTTCACATATAGTTCTGTGGCGTCTCTTGCGGTTCTTCCTATCAAGTTTACATCATCTGCGTACATTGCAATCTGCTTAGACTTATTAAACAGTAAATTTTTTTAAACGGACATTTTTCTGATGACATATTCCATACATATATTAAACAGAGTCGGTGACAGCCCATCTCCCTATTTTAGCCCTTTAGTTATCTGGAAGTGAACTGTCAATTCATTTTGAACTCGTACATAATATTTGATTCACGTTGAACAGCTGGTCAATAGTAGACCGTCCTGGTCTGAATCCGGCCTGGTATTCTTCTATGATTTTTTCTGTGAAGTGGCTTAATCTCCGGTTTATGATCCACGTAAACACCGTATAATTACACAGCACAGAGTAAGGATATGCCTCTATTTTGTTAATGAAATTTTCCCGAAAATGCTTTATTCTTTGGTCATTTCATGTTGAAATATTCGATTTGGAATTTGACGAATAAGAACGTATTTTGCATGAGCTCCAACTTTGCTTCTAACGAGTCTGCTCATGAATATACCATTTTGTTCGATTTTCTATAATAATAGTCTCCCGTTTTATACCGCTGACGCGGCTTTGGGATTATATTATAGCAGGGTAGTCTGCTATATCTAGGTGCCTCGTTTTTCTATAAGGTGCATTATAAAGGTGGGTATACATTTGACCTTTAACGCATTTAGTCCACCTGTTATCATTTTGTCTGGCAACATGTCCTACCCTAAACCACTTTAATAATACAGCGCCTTGTATTACGTCCTCTACTTTTTTTCACTGCGCACGCCATTTTCTAAAGTTACTCCCAGCATGTCGTTCCACTACAAGCTGTGTTACTCTCACTTTCTTGGCGGATTTTATGGTAAACATCATTGTCATTAGACAGCATCTCATCATTGGAAGGTTGCAAGAGATGAAACTCTTGCCTTGAGATTTATGGGAATACTATTGTTCTTGAGGAAAATTCTAAGCTTGCCAACGGCAGCCCATGTCATGAGAATTCTTCGTTATACTTCTGCATGTTGGTTGGCTCTACAGAACTTTATAAGATGACCCATTTAAAAATATTCTTACATCATTTCTATCACTTCCTCCGCCACAGTAACTGGTAATTCCTTCAAAATAAGAATTTTGATCTTTGTCAGATTCATTTTCAAGTATATTCTTTCTTAAACCATTCTTAATTCTGAACGCATTTTTTGTAGCTAGTAGAGTTCGCTTCTATATGACAATGTCCTTCTCAAAACTGAGATGACTCATGTATCCTCCGCCAATATTTAAACCCTCCAGTTCAGCTGCTTGAAAAAGTCGTCTATAGAACCAATGTGAATAACTTCGGAGAAATGGTATCACCTCGAATGTGTATTTTGTTAAATTTTGTATTTTCAATAATTGTTATTTCTAATTTAGCGTTTCCATATTATGTTTTAGCAGGTTTTTATATCTCCGTATATCCTTGAGTAATCCAATGCATCGAATACGGCCCACAGTTCAACTGAATTAAAGGCTTTGTGATAGTCAACAAAGTAATGAGAAATTTGGTTTCCTTTGCATTTCTTTACCAATGTTCGAATGTGCCGAATCTGTCCTAAAATTAGATACCCTGTTAGTAATAATTTTTATGAAAATTGTTTGATTTTTTCGATGCTTTCTTAATCGCGTTTGTTGTGCAATTTATTATATTGCAAATCATTTCTCTATCAATGTTCGAATGTTCTGAATCTGTCCTTAATATTAGATAGGTGGTTAGTTATAATTTTTATGGGAACTTTCGATTTTTTAGACGTTCTCTTTATCGTATTTTTTGAGCAATTTATTATATTGCAAATTTATTAAGAAGAACTCTCATGTAGTAGTGCCTCCTAATTGTAGCATTTCTTTAGTAATTCCGTCATGTCTGGTAGTTCTTTCGATTTCTAATTTAGTAATTTGTGATTTACTATGGAATCACTAACTCGAGAATTTTACTGTCACCATTGCATTTGGTTGTCTTTTTAAAGACAAATCACATGCTATGATTTTTTTGAGACGGATATTCTTGAGTTAAAGTTGATTTCATGTAATCGAATGAACTATCTTTCAATAATGTTGTCCCAGGAACGCAATTCATAAATATTGGCAATATCATTTTTAAAGTCTTCTACTTTAACATGCATAAATAATATATGTCTGAATTGCTGATATGAATGAATCAAATTAAATTAAATTATTTGATGAATGTTCGAAACTCTCACAAAATATTCACAAAATTCAAAGAAGTACGTTCCTTATTTATATTATTGTACATATGCGGCATTTCCCATCCCTAGTGACGTCAAAAATATGATTCTGTCACGTAAAGCAAAAACCCAAAAACGTCAAAGTGACAATATAGAAAAAATTCATCTCCCGTAATTAGCAGATCATCTCGTTCAAGAAAGAAATTAGAAAAATAACCCCAAAAGAGACAAATATTTGTGTTTCTCTCCACATTTATAATATAGAGGATAATTAAATAGAATATACAAATACCCAGAGTCTCTCCCGTTAAGTATTTAGTAATCGTAAATTTGGTCATCTGATTCGTAGCAAAATTTGAGTGGAAATTCTCGTCATACCTAGGCAAGTGGTATTAAGTTGGAGGTAAGGACATTATTTATATTTATGAGCTCATAATATAAAAACATATCGGTCAACGGACTATTTTAGTGCGCGGAACATTTATGTAAGTTTAGATACAATACCGTAGTTTTTCTCGTAGTTTTCGTTCGGACATTTTCATTAGATTTAGTTTATAAAATCTGTCATTTTTGTTTACTGTTCATAATTATTTATATTTAGGTACATATTATTTTATTTATACGTATATATCTTCTTCTTCTTTTTCATACAGAGGAAGAATTATTTATATATGCATATATTTTTCACTTCTCTTTAATTTCATTGTTTGATTTAGAATAAATGTGTTAAATTCTTATCTTATCATAATTCATTGCTCTAAATTTATCCCTTTTGGAAGCAGTCTCGCTGGTACTTTTAGTGGTATCAGCTAATTACCTTTCTCAGCGAACCAGCACCTATAGAACCTGAGATTGGAACAATTTCATTATAGTGGGGTCTATTTACCAGCCTCATAACAATGAAATATTTTATTACTCAGCAACAACATTTTTCTTTAATTTAGTAATACTTTCTATTTTGACAACGACGTCTGAAGCGGTAGTCTAAACGTTAATACAATCATTTTTTAATTTAAATTGTGGCATATTTCCCATTTAAAATAATAAATTAATTTGCCTAATTTCATCTGTCACGATTTATTTGGTTATTTTTATCTTTGATTGGAGTTACATGCGTTTTTACAGGTTTTGTTCTGAAGCTATTTCCTTGTGGCATTTTTATGATTAACTATTTAGATGGGAAATTAACCACAATTAAATTGAAAAAATAATTTTATTAACGTTTCGAAGCCCAAATCGGGTTTTGTTGCCAAAATACAAAATACTAGTAAATTAAACAAAAATGTTTATAGAATAAACTATCTTTTAGTAAAGTCGTCCCAAGAACGCAACTCATAAATATTGGCGATATCATTTTAAAGTCTTCTACTTTAAAATGTATAATATACGTCTGAATTGTCAATATAAATGAGTCAGATTAAATAAATTATTAGAAGAATTTTTTTACTTAGCAACAACATTTTTGTTTAATTTACTAGTATTTTGTATTTTGGCAACAAAACCCGATTTGGGCTTCGAAACGTTAATAAAATTATTTTTTCAATTTAATTGTGGCTTATTTCCCATCTAAATACAGTCGGAAAAATGAAAGAATACCCATGAACGATCACATCAATCACTTATTTTGTATTTGCTGTCTTTTTGTATAAATAACAAACGTTTGTTATAGAAAAAGATAGCAAATACAAAATAAGTGATTGATGTGATCGTTCATGGGTATTCTTTCATTTTTTCGACTGTAGTTAATTTTTACAGGTTTGTTAATGGATTTCATTATTTTCATATTTTTGTGCTCTATAATTATTGTTCTTATGAATTCCGTATCTAATGTACTCTTTTACTTTTTTCTGGCTCGTTTTGTATGTTTTTTTGTATGTTCTCTGTAGACTCTGATAATTTGTTGTATCTTAATTTCTTTGATTTACATATTTTCTTTGTACTGATTTTAATATCCGTTCGAATTTAAGCTCATTTAGTTTCATTTCTTCTAGTTTACATGTGTCTAGTGCGCGTCTTTTCTTCAGGTCTTCCTTGGGTATATCCTTATTTGGTTTTAATAGTAGATTGTAGCAAAGCGTTGTGGAGATATCAATTTTTACTCATTTCGATGGTCGATCTATCTACCTATTAGGTCGAATTTATTTAGATAGTATATGTTTTTTTGTTGAATATGGTCGATCTCATTTTTTGTTTTCGCACAGGGGGTTCTCCATATCCGTCCGTCTTCAATCTTCAAGATAGCTCTTTATTAGCTTAACGGTTATGAACATGATTTGTAAAGGCTGTTACAAACGGAGATCCGGGCAAGTGAGAAAAAATAACAGAAAAGTAAGGAACAACAGGATCGATTTCATGTTCTGTCGTAATTGCAGCTAGGGCATACCGGGTTGATAATATTCGCTTTCGTGTTTATTATAGACATCCTGATGAACGATACATAAATTGTCCTGCTTCATCATCATCAATGGTTCTAGAGCCAATAGTAGGCCTTGGCCTGTTCTAGTATTAGCTTTAGTTCCTTCCTATACTTATATTTCGCCTTGTTTTTCCAATTTCGTAGTCTTAACACTCGTAAGTCGTGTTCTCTCTGGTCTTTATATTGTGCTCTTGGCCTGTATCTTCTCCTTACTCCATCCGGTCTTTGGTTTTAAATGTGTTTCGACGGCTCCATTTCGTTCATTCTCTCTAAGTGGCCTAGCCACCGTAACCTGTTTATTTTGAACGACCTACCAATACTAGGTTCACTATAATGACGTTAAAGTTCAAAATCTTCTTCTTCCTTCTACTTTATAAATACGCTCAATGCCTGTTTTACTTCGGTTTTTAGTCTCAATTGACGTTGTTTGACCATGTTTTCCTCGGTAGTCCTAAGGATCTTCTTCAATTTGGCGATTTGTCTCTTGCTATTCATACTATTCTATTTCGTACTATTCTATTTCGTACTATTCTATTTTCTTACATTCTTTCTGTGTTGATTCCATTCTATTTTTCTTCTTTTGGTCCACATGTTTATTTCTTCTCATTATTTCTCATTATCCGCCCGTCTTAAATCTTTAAACATGATTTATAAAGGCTCAGGATACAAAAGGATATCCGGTCAAGTGAGGAAAAATAACAGAGAAGTAATTTCACAACGGATAGATTTCCTGCTCTTTCTTAATTGCAGCTACATCTTACCGGGTTAATAATATTCGCCTCTGTGTTTATAGACATCATGATGAACGATACATAAATTGTCCTGCTTCAGCATCATCAATGATTCTACAACCCATAGTGGGCCTTGGCCTGTTCTAGGATCAGCTTCCGTTTCTTCCCATCCTTCGCCTTGGTTTTCCAATTTCGTACTCTTAACACTTGTAAGTCGTCTTCCCTCTGATCCTTATATTGTGCTAAGGGCCTGTATTTTTCCTTACTCCATCCGGTCTTTGGTTATAAATATGTTTCCACGGCTCCACCTCGTTCATTCTCTCTAAGTCACCGTAACATGTTTATTTTGAAGGACCCACCAATGCTAGGTACACTATACTATTGGGACAGTGCAATTTCGGAAGAGCGACACCTGGTTTCATAGCTCAGCAACATTTTGATCACTTTTAATTATATTGGCCAATTATATTAGTCCTCCTCTAACAACACAAAACATTCCAGGAATGTACTATCAAAGTTTTATTAATGTTTGAATGTCCTGGACATTCAAGGAACATTCGGTGAACATCTGATTAAATTATTGGTGGAATATTACCACAAGACATTCTATGAACATACTACCAATGTCCTATATTTTAAGAGAGGTCATTTACTATTTAATTTGCGTTCATTTTCAAATTTGCCGCGCGTATTCTATGTAAGTAGGGTCGCGTGCGGCGTGATCATTTCATTTTCACTTTCACATTTCATAATAACCTAAAAATTTATGATTGGATGGAAAATGGAAATTAGAATTAGTGGCTTTTTTTTGCTGTTCTGTATGTTAGTTTTGCCTCGTTTTGCTCTGGCTGTATCTCTTTTGTTTAAACAATTATGTAAGTATTATAAAATTCGTTTTCAATTTTCTTTATTCTTTATGAAACGAATTATTTATGCATATTATTACCTGTAAATAGTACCTATTTCTTTTGATTTTTATTTGTAAAGAATAGAAAAATTATCATTCATTTTAATTTTTTTAGAATCAGCTGAAAGTGGTCTACAAAAAAAACAGGAAGGAAACGTATAGCCTTGTGGCTATGAAAGGCAAAAGAAAGATACCTATATGTAAAAAGTGTATTGGCTAGTTGGAAGAAACTCCACATTGTCGATGCATAACAAGTTATTAGGTACTTTATAAACAAATATTAAGACCTGTATGGACTTATGGATGCCCACTATGGGGGTGTACTTACTAGACCAAGTAATATAAAAATTATACAAAGATTCCAGAACAAAATACTGAGAAATATTGTAGATGCTGGGATACTCCTTGGTATGTGACCAACAGTATCTCCATAAGGACCTAGAAATGGAACCTGGATATAATCATCAAGAACATGGCAGGAAATCGCGAGCAACAACTTCCCATTCCAGGAATGTTTTCAATGCCCTGTGTGTACATTCTAGGAACATACATGGAATTTTTGGTGTTATTAGGGTCGTTACTGGATAATTGTCAACGCCATAGTCCAAAAAAAAGAATAAGAAGAAAAAGTAAGAATGAAGTTCTGTTATTAAAAGATAGACATTGTACTTATGTAGTAAATAAAATTAATTAATAGAATGCAGTATTACAAGCAAAATACAATTAAGTAAATCCACTTTAATTATTGAATATTATATCAATATTGTGGAGCAGCATATAATTTACAGCAGGTATGAAATACACGTCAATTTGACAATTTCAATTGACAATATGAATTATTTAAGAAATATGTTAAGAAAGTTGCAAAAATTTTCCGTTACTCGCGCACGATCGTTTCTCGTATCACCTTCAAGTACTTACACACAGCGAATAATGGCGATAAAGGTCAAAATTATAGCACATGCATCATAATCCGTCTTTCTGCAGACTTTTATAAATAATGTCTGAGAGGATTTTACGTCAAACAGTCTAAACTTTTTTCATTGCTTTTTGTCATCGTTTATGTTTCTGGCTCGTAACTGAAGACAAGTTTGATAAGAGTAATCAAGTAATTTTTGTGACTATGTTAGATGTTAAAAGTTTATTTAATCCTATTATTTTTTTATTTAAGTATGCTCTATTCGATAGATATATAAGTTTGTTAAATTTTGCAGTTACTGTATTACTTTGGTTGTTCAACATGTTTTAACTTTTAGATCTTCTTGTTTTGTTACTTGCAAAATAATTAGATTTACTGGGATTAGGTATATTTGTCTTTAGTGTGTATAGAGTATAGACATCCTGATGAACGATACCTGTCTGTAGGCAGTAGGCAATAGAAGGGATCTTGAAGTCACCCAGGGAACATTGACACTCAAAATTAGGCCGACAACGTCATAGATGAATATGTGGTGTTGGAAAGACACATAACCACCAATTTATACAGGATTGCCAAATTGACATTATTATGTAGATATTCTTTTGGAATAATGGGAAAATATACCTGTGACAGGCGGACACACGAAGACTTATCAGAAGTATGCGATGGAGTGATGGATAACTTGATGTTATAAGAGACACATTGCCATTTTGACATTATCAAGTTACACAAATAAACACGTTATTCTAGGGTTCCTTTGCAAAGACATAAGATATTTAACACTAGAGAGTTTGTTGTTATGTAGATATTTGTTTGGCTAAAATACACGAATCTTAAAATTGCTTGAAATTTTTGGCATAGTTCCTTTTTTAACAAAGTTATAGCTTATCTTGTTAGAAACGTAAAACTAGTGCATGATCTGCGAAAAAATCTTAGATTCACGGCGAGTACATACCTGACTTTTATTTTCTATCATAACAGTTCCCTTTACATAATTTTAAACACAATTTATACATTTAATTACACTATATTCGCAAACATGGTAAATAAATGTACTTCTCACGTGAATAATACTGTAAATGACATGAATACAAACAAAAATAATAACCAACAAACAAGCTTCAAATAGACGCTCCGATCGATGTAAAGTAGGTAACTAACTTGACATTTCACAAGGATAAATATGGAAATTGGCACCGTACCAAACTTAACATTACTTTTAACTTTGTTTTCGAGGTTTTAGTTAGAATATTTTAATATAATTCATTTGTATGTAAGTAATTATTAAATGAGTAAAATATAGTTGCGTGATCCTAAAAGTATTTCCAGAAAAAAAAAATAAACAAAGGAAAAAGTTTTCTACTCCCGATTTTTAGTTACGTTTTTAAAAACGAGATGTCAGTACAGCATAGTACCTACATACACTGTAAGGCATAAGTTAGGCGGATATAGAAAATTATGCACATTTTCATAGTTGATTTTTTCGTGAACAGATTAACCGATTCCGCTATTTTTTTTATTATTTTACATTTTTCTTTAGTATTTAAACAGTTGTGGAAAGGTTTATTCAAGCTTCTTTTGTGTACTTATACCGGGTGGAAGAAAAGACGTTTTTCTTATGTTAGGTTTGTGACACCCTGTAGGGAGGACGAGGTACAAATGTGAGTATACATCGGAATCGTATTGTAGTTTTATGTTTGATGTCTCAATTTTTTTAGCTGATACTGAGCAAAGACAGCAAGCTGCCTGAAAGTTACCGGCCTATCGCCTTACTCAGTTGCTGTTATAAATTACTAGAACGACTCTTATATAACAGAATATGTAACACCATTGAGGACGCTGTACCAATTGAGCAAGCTGGATTTAGAAAAGGACGAAGCTGCTGTGACCAAGTGCTGTCCTTAACTACATTTATCGAAGCTGGATTTGAAAGACGTGAAAAATCTGCCATGACATTTATAGACCTTACACTGTGTGGAGAGAGGGCCTTATTTATAAGTTGATGAAAATCATACCCTGTCTCAAAACTTTTGATACTGTCAGCTGATAAACAATCTACTAACTAACAGACTGTTTCAGGTATATATAAATGATGCACGAAGTAACGTTAGAAAACTTAACAACGGCTTACCTCAAGGCTCAGTGCTAGCTCCTTTATTATTTAACCTTTATACGGCGGATATACCTGAAACAAAATCGAGAAAATTCGCTTATGCAGAAGATCTGGCCATTGGCTTCCAAGATAATAGTAAGGAAGCTGGAGAACGAGCTCTAAACGAAGACCTAACTACACTTAGTAACTAATTTAAGAACTGGCGCTTACGTCCTAACACAAGCAAAACTGAAACCTGTCTCTTTCACCTGTCGAATCAACTTGCGGGCGATACTCTCAATGTAACTCTAAATGATGCAGCTATCAAACATAACAACAACCCCAAATATCTTGGCGTCACACTTGATAGAACACTCACCTTCAAAAGCCATCTTACAAACGCAGCCGGTAAACTGAGAACAAGAAATAATATAATAACAAAACTTGCTGGAACAACTTGGGGTGCTTCTGCAGATACTCTTCGGACCTCTGCTCTAGCTTTGGTTTTTTCAGTGGCAGAATATTGTGCACCAGCATGGTTAAATAGTGCACATACAAACAAAATCGATGTCCAACTTAATCAAACCATGAGAATAATCACTGGAACAATAAAATCAACCCCAGCGAGATGGCTGCCTACTTTGAGCAATATTGCTCCACCAGATCTACGCCGTACAGCAGCATTCGTGAGAGAGTATCAGAAAATTGTAGCCAACATACAATTACCAATCCATCAAGACATACCAGACATCTCAAAAGAGCACTAGCGACTGAGGTCTAGAAATCCTCCAATCAGATCTGCCCGAACAATTGGTGATTCCTATGATATAAACAGGCAATGGTCCACAAGATGGATGCCAACAATAGCAGCAGCCTATATTCAGATATCCACCCCAACCCAGGGTTTTATCGGATCGGGTCTGCCCCGGCCCACCTGGGCGAGGCTTAATCGCATACGTACCGGACATGGTAAATGTGCTGATTCTCTCTTCAAATGGGGTCGTGCGGAAAGTCCACAGTGCGATTGTGGATGGCCTAGACAGACCATAGGTCATTGTGTTTCAGATTGCCTAAATCGTGCCTACCGTGGAAACCTCCAGGACTTTTTGGAATGCTCCCCAGAAGCAATTGAATGGCTATGTAAATTGGACATTAATATTAAGATTCATTCATTATATTTTAGTGTTTAAATAATATATGTAGGATTACATTCCACTGCGAACTCTCAAGTTATTTTTTTTATTTTATCAAAAACGCGATAGATCTAAGGTTGAGCATATCATTGCCAAGTGACAGTATTCAGTCAGTCAGAGAAAAGTCGAGTTGACATTAAGACGCTGATGATAGGGGGCAGACGGCCTCTTCCATCTTTATAAGGACGAACGACGAAATAAGATTACATATTCTTGCTATAAACCGTATTTAGATGTTCAGTGTTAATTACCGTTTACATTAGTTGTTACATTATCCTTGTAATTTACGAGTCCTACAATAAAGTGTTTGCTGTATCCTAAAATCGACCTGTGACCAATTAATCAACCCTAGACCAACAGAAGATAAAAGCCTACATTTTGGGGGCTCGTCCGGGATAGCAGATAGAAGACAGATATAATGAGAATAAGCAGAGATATGGATTGAACGTGAGATCGACTGACGCTGACGTTTAGCCGCATATTGTCGTGCCGATATTGGTTTGAATGCTGATATGTTTTGAGTGAAAACACAATGACGAACTCAAGCCTATGAAATGGTAATAACGAGTTAAACTATTAAAGACGATTTGCAAGGTAAGAAATTTTTTTTGCAACATTCTACCAAGCGACTAAGACGATAAGAAGATTGAACGTTATTTTTTCAATGACATTTCCCTTTTGTTGATGTGCTGATGCAACAGAAAATTCAGATGAACTTTGAAAACACGTTTTAAGAAAAAGTTTTTTATATGAATGAACGATTAATTGATCTTGATTTAATTTCGTGTCAATTATAAAAACATTCTAGTATATTTTTTATTGACGATATATTTTCGTTTTAAGATTGGGAAAACGATAATTTTTGTAGGTTTTATATCACAAATATGCATTACTAAGGTTATTTCATTTTTTGAAAAGGTTTAATTTTTGCATGCTTTAGTTTTTTACGTAGTTATAAATATTTCTTTTGATATTGTTGAATATTTTTTGAAAATATTTTATTATGGCAACTTTAGGTTCTATTCGTAATATTGACTATAATATTACTCACGCTAAGTTGAGAGTTGTTAAAATTTTGCATTACATTTGTTTTTCCACTGAAGGTGAACCTCGAAAAACTAGAAAATCTTTGCGTGCTTTTGCTGGTTTTCGGCTCGACGACACTTCCGAACAATTTTTGAGTAAATGTAACGATGTAAGTGAAAAATTTGATCTTCCTGATTTAATTGCGATATGCCAAATTCTTGATTTGAATTATAAAAATGAGAAGCATGACGTGGTTGTTCGCATTTGTTCCTTTTTGAATACCTTCATTAACGACGACCAAACTGAAGATGACGAAGAGGAGGATGACGTATCAGATATAGATGAAGACGACGGAAGACGAAAGGAAGAAAAAAGACAACTGGAAGACGAAAAAAGACGATTGCAAGAAGAAAAACGACGATTGGAAGACGAAAGACGGGAAAATGATGAAAGACGAGAAAAAGAGAAACGACGATTGGAAGAAGAAAGACGAAAAGACGATGAAAGACTTGAAGAAGAAGAAAGACGAAGACGCGAAAGAAGAAACGACGAGCTTAGACGAAGACGCGAAGAGCGAAATTATGACGAAGGACGACAAATATGTGATGAAAGACGTAGATATGAACGAAGTAATGACGAAGAAAGACGAAGATACGAAGAAAGACGATATGACGAAGATATTCACGTACATGAAGAAATTGGAGAAAGAGGCTATAGCGCAAGCAATAACGCTGAAATGAGATACGCGAATAATGGAGTGATTGGTACAAGACGACAGGAATCATTTGCATTAAGTTTTAGAGACGTGGAAGACAGCATAAGATCATTTAATGGAAAAGATGAATATCCTATTCGCACGTGGATTATCGAGTTTGAAGAAGTAGCTGAGATAACAGGGTGGAACGACTTCCAAAAATTAATATATGCAAAAAATATTTAAAAGGACTTGCCAAACTGTTTGTGCAGTCAGAAAAAGGCATCAGAAGTTGGCCTGATTTGAAGAGATGTTTAATCGAAGAATTTGGAGTACATGTAAACAGTGCGCAGATACATAAGATGTTGATGACGAGACGAAAAAAATCTGATGAGACTGTACAAGAATACATAATTAAAATGAGAAAATAGCTAATAGAGCTTACTTAAAACAAGAAGTTGTTATACAATACATAATTCATGGAATACAAGACGAATCATCCAATAAACTAGTGTTAAATGGAGCAAAAGATTTTGCAGACTTTAAAGAGAAAATTAAACTGTATGAGAGGATACACGGTAATGAAACTACTGCACAAGCTCAAGGCTTTAGAGAAAATAAAGAAGGATATAAGAAAATCGCTAAAAAGGAAAAAAGAGAGAAGAATGACGGGAAAAGAGAGAACAACATTATTTGTTTTAATTGTGGAAATAGAGGTCATAGATCTAAGAACTGCCCAGATAAGTCCAAGGAAACGAAGTATTTTAGCTGCAACAAATATGGCCACGTTTCAAGTAAATGTCCCAATAAAAATTCGACGAAGGCTACTACAGAAAACACAGCTTTGAATGTAATTAAGGTTCAGCCAAAAACAGCGCTTAAACTTACAATTAATCAGATCACACTAACAGCTTTATTTGACACCGTAAGTGATATATGTACGATAAGAGAAGATGTGTATGACAAATTCTTTAATGATATTTGTTTAACACCCGACACCATAATGTTGAGAGGCTTAGGAGGAAATGCGAAAGTTAATACATTAGGATCATTCTCGACACAAGCTGACGTTAACGATGAGAAGTTTGATCTAAAATTTCATATTATCCCAAAAGCTGCGACATCTTTTCAAGCAATCATTGGAAATAATATTTTACAACAAGCATCTGTTAGTATAAGAGATGATGGGATAGTAATGTGCAAGAGGACGGACGAAAACTTTATTATGCACATTATGCTTGACGAAAAAGATAAAGAAGATGAAGTAAAAGTAGCACATATTGAAGACGAAAAACATAGAGAAACTGTTAGGCAGTTAATGGAAAGTTATGAACCAAAGAAAACGAAGACGACAGAAATTGAAATGAAAATTGTCTTAAAAAACGAGGAACCAATTTATGAAAGACCCAGACGATTATCTGTTCCTGAAAAAGAAGAGGTAGATAGGCAGATAAATGAATTGCCAGCGCAATAGTATTGGTAAAGAAGAAGGACGGTCGGACAAGAATTTACTGCGATTATAGAAAAGTAAACAAAAACATAATAAGAGACAGATTCCCACTTCCCCTCGTTGAAGACGTGCTTGACTGTTTACAAGGTGCAAAATTTTTTAGCACAATTGATTTAAACAACGGATTTTTTCATGTTCCCGTAGAATCTAGTAGTACTAAGTACACATCGTTCGTCACGCCCAGCGGACAGTTTGAATTTCTTAAGTGTCCATTTGGACTGTGTAATAGCCCAGCAGTATTTCAGAGATTTATTGCTCACATTTTTAGAGAATTGACGGCTCAAAAATACGTAATTTATTATATGGACGATATTATCATTCTGAGCGCTGATATAGAAGAAGGGATATATAGATTAAAATTGGTATTGAAGTTAGCACAAGAATATGGACTGGAAATTAAAAAGAAGAAATGCCAATTGCTGCAAAAAAGAGTAGAATTTTTAGGATTTATTGTGGAAGACGGAAAAATTCAACCAGGTGATGCGAAGGTCATAGCCATAAAGAAATTTCCTGAACCTAAAACTCAGAAGCAAGTTCAATCTTACTTAGGTCTTACAAGTTATTTTCGAAAATTTAGAGCCGGATATGCAAACATTGCAAAACCGTTAAGGGACTTATTAAGAAAGGATGAAGAATTTAGGTTTGACGACAAGCAAAAGAAGGCTTTTGAAACACTAAAGGAAAAACTAATAAATGAGCCGGTGTTACACATTTATCGGCAAGGTGCTTATACGGAACTTCACACTGATGCAAGCCAGCATGGTTATGGAGCATGTTTACTACAGCGGTCTATTGATGACTCCAAGCTCCACCCAATATATTATATGAGTAAAAAAACCACACCAGCGGAAGAGAAGTACACCAGTTACGAGCTAGAGGTACTCGCTATTATAAGAGCGGTGAAGAAGTTTAGAATATATTTACTTGGGAACAAATTCAAAATTGTTACAGATTGGTGATGCCTTTAAGCGAACTATGGACAAGAAGGATCTTACAACAAGAGTTGCACGATGGGCACTGATGCTAGAGGAGTACTAGTATGAAATTGAGCATAGAAAAGGTACTCAAATGTCTCACGTGGATACTCTTAGCCGATATCCAAAAGTTTTTACGGTTACAGAAGAAGATGGTATAATACAAAGAATTAAAGTGGCTCAGGATAAAGACGAGCACATCAAGGCGATAAAACAAATACTTCTGACAGAAGCATATGAAGATTTTTACTTAGAGCACGAAATATTATACAAGTATGTCAATGGATCAAAACTGTTAGTTGTACCGAGAAATATGCAGACTGAGATAATAAGAAGAAGTCACGAGATAGGACATTTTTCTGAGAGAAAAACTGAGGAAGTAATAGTTAAAGACTTTTATATACCAAAGATAAAAGAGAAAGTTAAAAATGTTATTTCTAACTGTATAGCATGTATATTAGGAAGCAAAAAGGAGGGAAAAAAGAAAGAACACTAAATCACATACCAAAACTATACGGTCCACTGCATACATACCATGCGGATCATTTGGGATCATTGCAGTCTACAAGTAAGAATTATCAGCATATACTTGTAATTATAGACGATTTCACCAAATTTGTTTGGCTTTACCCGACGAAGTCGACAACGACGAAAGAAGTTATAACTTGTCTTGAAAAGCAACGTAGAATATTTGGAAACCCTTCTCGAATGATAACCGACCGAGGTACGGCATTTCGATCAGAGGAATTTGAAAGATATTGCCAAGAAGAAAACATTCAACATGTTCTAGTCACAACTGGAGTGCCACGAGGAAACGGTCAGGTTGAACGAGTGAATAGAACAATTATCCCTGTTCTTACGAAATTGAGTTTAGAAGAACCTACGAAATGGTATAAGAATGTTGACAGGGTACAAAGTGCATTGAACTCTACTTATCAACGAAGTATAGGTACTACACCTTTCGAAGTATTGGTTGGCGTAAAAATGAAAAATAAAGAAGACATTCGAATCAGAGAACTCATAGAAGAAGAGGTGATAAAAATATATATGATGAAGATATAAAGGAACTTCGAGAAAGATGTAAAGAACAAATATGTAAGGTACAAGCTGAAAACAAAATGGGGTATAATTTAAGAAGAAAACGAGCAAGAATCTATAAGGAGAAAAATTTAGTTGCAATAAAAAACCCAGTTCGGCAAAGGACTTAAACTCAAGATAAAGTTCTTATGTTCTTATGAGATTGTCAAGGTCAAAGATAACGATCGTTATGATGTTATAAAGATTGGTGAGCATGAGGGACCAGTGCGAACATCAACGTGTGCTGAATATCTTAAACCGTGGGTCGACAATGAAAGTGACGAATCCGAGTCGAATAGGATGGCCGAGTGTAGGATTACATTCCATTGCGAACTCGTAAGTTATTTTTTTTATTTTATCAAAAACGCGATAGATCTAAGGTTGAGCATATCATTGCCAAGTGACAGTATTCAGTCACTCAGAGAAAACTCGAGTTGACATTAAGACGCTGTTGATAGGGGGCAAACGGCCTTTTTCATCTTTATAACGACGAACGATGAAATAATATTGCATATTCTTGCTATAAACCGTATTTAGATGTTCAGTGTTAATTACCGTTTACATTAGTTGTTACATTATCCTTGTAATTTACGAGTTCTACAATAAAGTGTTTGCTGTATCCTAAAATCGACCTGTGACCAATTAATCAACCCTAGACAAACAGAAGATAAAAGCCTACATATACAGAGAGAGTCTGTAATTTGGAATAAATTCAATAATTCCAATAATAATTGTTTTTTTGTAAAATTCTCAGAAACGTCGATTAATATTTCAAATTGTCATTTTTGACATACAATAATAATGTATACCGGGTGTCCCAATTTAGAGATATGACGTCATCGTTGATTTTCTTAAATGGCAACACTCTCATTTTGATAACTATTTTGATAGGGTGTGTAAAGTTATACACAACTGCAAAATATCAAATTTTTATTCTTTACCATTTACAAGATAATAAAAAATAACAAAGTTATGTTTGTAATTTGGAATAAATTCAATAATTTAAATACTAATTATTTTTTTGAAAAATGCTCAGACCCGTCGATTAGTATTTCAAATTGTCGTTTTTGACATACAATAATAACCGGGTGTCCCAATTTAGACATATGACGTCATCGTTGATTTTTTTAAATGGCAATACTGTCATTTTGATAGCTATTTTGATAGGGTGTGTAAAGTTATACATAACTGCAAAATTTCAAATTTTATTCCCTACCATTTACAAGATAATAAAAAATAACAAAGTTATGAAAAACAAGTAATCAAATAATAATAATTGAATTTAATTATTTCACTTAAGCAAATGCTCATAATGTTGCCCGTTGACTATTTGACAATAATTAAGGGCAACATTATGAGCATTTGCTGAAATAATTAAATTCTATTATTATTTAATTACTTGTTTTTCATAACTTTGTTATTTTTTATTATCTTGTAAATGGTAGGGAATAAAAATTTGAAATTTTGCAGTTATGTATAACTTTACACACCCTATCAAAATAGCTATCAAAATGACAGTATTGTCATTTAAGAAAATCAACGATGACGTCATATCTCTAAATTGGGACACCCGGTATACATTATTATTGTATGTCAAAAATGACAATTTGAAATATTAATCGACGTTTCTGAGAATTTTACAAAAAAACAATTATTATTGGAATTATTGAATTTATTCCAAATTACAGACATAACTTTGTTATTTTTTATTATCTTGTAAACGGTAGAGAATAAAAATTTGATATTTAGCAGTTATGTATAACTTTACACACGCTATCAAAATTGCTATCAAAATGACAGTGTTGCCATTTAAGAAAATCAGCGATGACGTAACATCTCTAAATTGGGACATCCTGTATACATTATTATTGTATGTCAAAAAAGACAATTTGAAATACTAATCGAAGGGTCTGAGCATTTTTCAAAAAAACTATTAGTATTTGAGATATTGAATTTATTCCAAATTACAGACTCTCTCTGTATATTATATTTGTGTATTTATCGTACTGTGAAAGTCCATACGCTAAATAAATAAATTTAGCTGATACTGGTAAAAAATGGTATTTAGACGCTTATTAGTATTTAGGAATGGGCTGGAGCCGAGCCTAACGTTTAACATGCTTGAGCTCGACTTAAAATTTCTAGCCGAGCTCGGGATAGAAGCTCGGCTTGAACTTCGAGCTGCAGGTTGACTCGGCTCGAATAGTTCAACTACCATTAGTCTATGGCTACTCATGCTCATACTGTATTCCCTGTAAGGATAGACTCGAGCCAAGCTTCTTACCTCGGCACAAAATTTCGAGCCAAGCTTGACATAAAAGCTCGGCTTAAACTTCGAGCTGCAGGTTGAGCTCGTGACTCACGGCGCCTATGCTGGAATAGTTCGAACCGAGCCGAGCTCGAAAACATAATACTGAATGTAAACTGTAACATTCTTAGTAATTTATGGACACACTGTATTTTGAAAATACATATTTGTAGTCTAAATTACTTATTCTCAAAACAAAAGTATCATTCGTAGCAAAAGAAATGAGTTAGAAAAAGTATTAGAGTATTAGCTAAAATATTGACAAGTTCGTTAAGGAAAGCTCGGTTCGTTTCGAATTCAGCTCGGCTCAGCTCGAAAAAAATTTGATTCGGCTCGCAAGAAACAAACCAGCTTGAGCTCGAAGCTTGGATCGTCAAACGAGCCTCGAGCTTGTGACCATCCCTATTAGTGTTTGACAAAAAACCATTTTCCTTAAATTTTTCTTTTTATTCGCGTTCTTCCTCGGTAAAGTTTATTCCTTGCAATAGGTATTACTTCGCTATTTCTTCTGCAACTTACTGTTACATTATACCTACTAATAAAGTCTGACGCTTGTTTTTTACACCTCCTAACTACGTTAGTGAAATAGTTATTATGTAACATATTTTTTGTGTAAGTTGGGATGTTGATTGAGTAGATTAGTAGATAATTATATATGTATATTCAATTTATACTATACAATAAAATAAATACGTTATTACGTACTTCAGAAATCATAATTACGATTCGATTTTTGCATTTAGATATGTAAGTGAATGAGAATTATCACCAATTGCTAGATTTTTATATAAAATATGACTACCCAAATTATTGCCATTAATTTTGTATCTTATATCCTAAGATAAAATATTATATTTTATGCTGTATGTTTAAAATAATACTTGTCAAGTTGTTTCAACGCGAATATCGGATTGAAATAATCATACGAAAACAATCAAATTGGACTTCATCCTAGGTTTTCACGCAACGTGACCGGAAGTAAAACTGGAAGTAACTCTTCGTATAATTTTGCGTCGATTGATATACGACTTCACTAATTTTGAGTAATTTTTGTCAAACTTCCGGTCATAACTTTTTGACCGAAAATGACATCAAAACTGGAACTAAATATTAGAGCTTGGCGTTTCATTACGCTATGATTCATATATCACATCTATGTACTATTTCTGAGACTAAAATGCGGTACTACCGATTACACCCTTTTAAACGGAAGTGTTAAAAACCGGAAGTATAACTATATTTATTCTCTTCTTGCTAAGGAGCGTTGAGTAATATGTCGCGTGTCCTATTTCGGCGACTTTAAAATAGTACTTCCAGTTGCAACTGTGTAACCGGAAGTTCGAGGTTAAATTTCTCACCTTTAATAACATCCTTGAGTAACAAGCTCTCACTCGACGCCTCATTTGGTATTCTATCAGTTTTAATAAGGTAGGAGTTATATTTGCTGACAGACAGACGGACAGACAGGCATCAAACAGGAAGTATATATCGTCGGTGATCGTAATTTCCTGTTTTTATATAAGTTTTAACATGTTTTTTAGTAAATAAAAAGTTGAATTTACTACAAAACAAGTCAAAAAATATCATATGAAAACAGGAGGTGCCCCTAAAAAAATCTGAAGCTTCTCTTACAAAATTCATGAAAAAGCAGATATGAGGTATCACATCACCGACGATATTTGTTTTCGTCTTGTTAAAGCGCTTCAAATAATATAACGCTTGAACTATTTCAGCGACTTTAAAATAGTAGTTCCAGTTACAACTTTAAAACCGAAAGTCCGAGATAAAATTTCTCACCTTTAATACCATCCTTGAGTTAAAAGCTTTCATCCTCTACCTATATCTCACTTGTCCATTCTTCTGGTCTAATGACAGATCAGTTATGTTTACAAAGTCTCTGTGACAGACACACATAGATAATTCGAGGTTTTTAGATTTGTTCAAAATGGTCGAAAACAATAAAATGTCGATAGTAGAGATTATGTTTGTCTGTTCGCTAATATGTCCAGTCTAAATATTGAAAACAGACTAAGTAACAGATAGGGAAAAACTGACGATGGATGCCGATTGATCGTTTAAAGTTAATACGGCAAAAATTTTAAAACCAATATATGCAAAATATACCCTTATTTTAAATCGGGTTAAGGAATACAAACCTTATATTCATTAATTTATTAACGTTGTCACTTCTTAAACGAACACATTTATCTGGCTTTTAACTTGGTTTCAGAAGTGGCAACCCGTACTGGTTGCCTTAAAATTTTGTTCTGGTTAATTCGATCTACTACATTTCTTTCCCCCTTTTCTCTACCCAGTCATCGTACACACTGAAGAGCTGAATAGTTTACACAATGATATTACCAGCTCCGTTATCTTATTCGTTTTCCGTTGATCCTGCTTTAACCTATATATAATCAGATATTTCTTCACCAATTCGCGTTGTATCATATCGATTTTTTCTGCCCGTGACTCGACTTTGCTTTTTAATTGTTGGTTCGGGTTTTTTAATACTTATATGTTTTTTTTTTCTAGTTTTACATGAAAGTTTTCTAATTTCTAAATTTCTAGTTTTTTTATCCATTTTAGCCAGCTTTCTCATTTCATCCATCTTTCTTGGTCGTTTTGTTTTTATGTAAATACGTCTTTGTAATTGTTTATTAGTTGCCTATTTTAAGGCTTACACCGCCTAAAGAACACGTATCTGTAATTGCTTTATTGGTTGCCTATTTTCATGTTTACAGTGCGCAAAGAAATCTCTGTAATTATTTTACGGGTTGCCTATTTTAATGCTTACACGGCTTACACCCATCAATTAGTTTTAAAATTTCATTCGGTCGACAAATTATTGAATTTTAGAGAAATGATTGAAATTTAAAGATGGATAACTATATAATTATGTATAACATTGGTGATTTGATATAGTATTATATCCAATGTTCTTAATTACAATTTACGCTATATATGTCGGTATATACCTACTCAATATTTTTCCTATGCTAAGTAGTTCAAATTTCAAAATTGCTGTGGTACATAAGTCTTTTATATTGAAGACCAAAGTAATAATTATTCATCAAATATTGCCCTATTGTAAAACAAAATTCTGACATAAATTTGTATCAGTTATCAATAGTTCCGACTAGACGTTATTAGATAAAAATAAATATCATCTTACAGTCTTCTACCCGGCTGGGCATTGGTCAATAAAAAAAGGTAGACCTATTTAGATACTGCCACATACCACATTGCACATGTGTATACTTACTGCCATTTAGGTATTTATTTTTATACGTTTCTAGAACTTCTTCGCAAGTGCTTGAAAATTTTTAGGATTAATAAGAATATTTATTTAAGTTACGTTAATTTAATTTAAATGGAGACTATTTTGAACTTTTAGGTAAGTGTTTTTATAAGTGATAGTCTCTTTGTAGATATATGTACTTACTTTATATGGACAATATTTTGGTGTTTTGGAACTTATAAAATAAGGTATGTTTAATTATTATTGAATCAGAACTTAGAGTCAATCATACTCATACCCTTATACTTAAACAACTTAAAGTCTTGTGTTTTATTTGTTTTGTGATTTTTTTTCAGACCATTAATAATTAATTATTTTCATCTGTTTACATGCAACTAAATGAAGGCTCGATTCATAGGCGCCCATACATATGGGAAGGGGGCGTGCCCCCCATGGCTTTTCGGGTGCTTTAGACTATAATATATTGTCATCCAAAGTATACAAAATGTAATGTGCAACATCTTCACGTCTAGTCCCACTACAATTTTTTATATGTACGCCCATGGCTCGATCCCATCCTTAACACTGGCGTCAAATAAGACAAGCCAATCAAAAACAAGCTTGTAAAATGTATTCCAAAAGCGACGAACACAAAAAATTTTTTAAATATAACCTACAAATTTATTTTAGAAATTTATTTTTGTTCATTGTATTGTTAATTAATTTTTTAAATCAAAATAATAAAACACCTACATTTCAATAAATCCGAAATAGTTAAACAGAAATTATATTAATCTATTAAAATGACTCTTTATGACCAATTTAAAACTAATTGTGTCCGAGCGCTAACGTTTTAAATGGGGAATATTTAAAAATCACTCTCATTGTGACGTCATGCGCGAACTCATCCGAATTTCGGATATTCCGGCTATCATACCTGGCGTCTTTGTACCATGGCTTACACCGTGTAAAAACATGATTCTAATAGTTATGTTCCTATCAGTGTGTTCTTTGTTCTTTACTTACCTGAAATCTTAGAGTAGGGAGAATTTTAGGAAGTGTAAAAGTCTCCCTACTCTAAGCCTGAAATATACTTCAATATTTATTTCCGTTGTTGCATTTTACTCATTCACCTTTTTAGGTTATTTGCACTCACTGGACACACTCACAGCACGTTACAGCTCAAAATTTATATTAGTTGTCGGAGTCTCTATCATTTGCGTGACAACAGTTACTTTTCGAGGACCGGACTTCCCACAATACTATACATTAAAAAAATAAACTGAAAACACTTAACTTATAACGAGTATCACATTGAAATTTAACTTTATAAACTTATGACATGCCGCAAGGAAACTTTTTCAGAAACTTTTTATCACTTTAAGGCCTTAAAATACATTAAAAAGAGAAGGCATGAAGAAACCGAAAAAATACTAATATTTTAAACTTTTAATCAAAGTAAGTACCTACCTACCTAAATACTAAAATTACAAATATCAAGATAACTTATTAACGGGAGCGATCAAAGCTTGGAATAAACTTGGGAAGTAGACTAAGAAATGAGGAAGCTTGTAGATAAACAGTAGTGGAAGTCATTATCGAAGGTATTACAATGAAAAGATAGATTGGACAGGACATGTTGCGAGAATGAAAGATGGCAGGTAGACAAAAAAAATCTTGAATGGAGACACATATAGACAAGCGAAGCCGGGGAAGAACCCCTACGCGAGGAACCGACGACCTCAAAAGGATTGTGCCCAATTGGATAGCAGAGGAGCAGAACAGAAAAAGAGAAAAATATCTGAAGGAGGCCTATGTTCAACAATGGACAAATCACCGCTGATTGATGATCGGAAACATCTAGGAAACTATCACTATTGCTCCTAAAGATTATGCTTTAAGCTTATTCAAAACTTATCGTTTCTCTTCCTCTTTATGGACATAATGCATTAGTATAACTTCAGTTTATATTGTAATATGAGTGTTCATTCTATGACAACATTCCATAATAATTCAAATGACATACAAATAAAGTTTTTGATTATCGTTACTGGAGGATACAGTATCAGCACAAGTAGTAGCCAGAGGCTGTGCGCTGGGTGAGTCGTATCCCATTTCTTAAGTGAATTGAGATCTTGGATGAGTTGACAGATGGATACAACAACGACAGACATTATCTTATGGGCTATGCGGGTGACTTGGTCATCTTAGCGAACGGCAAATTTAATGACAATTTCTTTTAACTTTATGAATAATTAGTTAAATGAAATTAATTTAATTATTAACAACAAATCACAAGATAACAAGATAATGTCACAAAACAAGTAAGCCAAGAGTTGTTACTCCGCTCGAATACTAGACTCAACGTTTGTATAAAAAATAGTTCATCTTAAATACACAATAAGTTATTATGGATAGAGATAGATATTGGATGTTTGAAATATTGGATTACAAATTACAACTTAAATAAAACAAGATAATGAAAGCGTGCCATTATTTAAAATTTCAAACGTAAAAAATGTTATGTAAACCCATAAAGTATTACACGTGCAATTAAAAAAGATTGTTAATTATACATATAGTGTTTTTACTTTTAAAACATAAATTTGAACCTTATATTATAGTAATAAACAAAGTGTCAAAATAAGTAGGTTACCCGCCAAACCTGATTTCAGGACAAACTAGTTTGGCTTTGTTCTAAGCGCGTTAGGATAAACTAGTATGGCCTAGGCCAAACTAGTTTGTCCTATCGCGCGTAGGCTAAACTTTACTAGTTTAAAGACGCACACTTCAGGCCACACTAGTTTATCCTGAAGTGTATGTTTTTATATCAGGATAAACTAGTTTAGCCTAGTCTAAACCAATTTAATCTAGTCGAAAGTACATAATTGATTACAGATTGGTTGCTGTTTTAAACGTAAGTTTAGAAGACACTATTAAGATTAGTAAGACTTTTAAGTATTTAGGGTAAATGATAAACCGAGATGGCACTTGTATGAAAGATATAGAAATGAAAATAGTATGGGGAAAACAAGCCACGAAGGCACTCCGTGGAGTGATATGGAGAGCACTCTAACTAAACAAAACAAAAAAGCATTTTTCAGGGCATAGTGCTGAATATTAACCTACAAGAGCGGAAGAATGGCCAGTAACAACAATAATACGAAATAAAATACGAATAGTTGAATTGGAATGTATGAGAAGGTGTCTACAAATTACCAGGTAGGATAGAATAAGAACAGAGGAAATATAAAACAGAATAGAAGTCGAATGCTCAATTACAAAAAAGTTGTAGTAGTAAAAGTAAAGCCCTGAAATGGTACGGGCATGTACAAAGAATACCGGAGCACAGGTTGCCGAAAATATTACTGGACTGGGACCCGCGGGGTGGAAGACGGAGAGAAAGACCTGCTGTGAGATGGAAAACTCACATAGGAAATGCTATGATAGATAGAGACCTCAGAGATGGCGACTGGGAGAATAGAGTGCTATGGAAGACGAAAACGGCAAACTCATAATGGGAAAAAGCCAACAAGAAGAAAGTAATTCAGCGAACTAGTACGGCTTCATATAAATAATAAATTGAATAAAATACTTGGTTCTTGGAAAAATAATCATTTTTATTAAAATTATAATTATTCGTAACAAACAAATAATAATATTGAGTTATATTCGCGGTCGGACGGACAGACAGCCTAGGTCAAATTTCTCACCTTTAGTACCATCCTTGGATTATAAGCTTTCATTTGAATCCTCATTTGTCATTCTACCTGGTATAATGACGGAAGAGTTGAGTTCACGGACTGATAGACAGACCGACGGACGGACGGACAGACGGACGTGGATAATTCAACATTTTCACATTTTTTCAAAATTGGCGAAAACAATATTAATTCGTACTTGATTTTATTCGTAAGTGTATCTTTTTTTTTAATTTTTGGAGAAAACCTCATCCTTTTATTTATTATCTTTTGTATTATTTAGTTATTCAAGAATATATTGATTTATATCATGTATCCATATCTTTATTCGATGTATCATATTTTTTGATGCAATATACTTATCGATGTATAATTTTTTTTGCCATCCCTGTTGGGACGTGATTTGGGAATTCCCCGCATCTAAAAGTTCTTACATGTTCGCTAAATTACATTCGACTCGGCTAAATTGGTTTAGACTAGGCCGTACTAGTTTATCCTGAAGTTTGTCTTTATTATATCAGGATAAACTAGTTTGGCCTAGGACAAACTAGTTTGGCCTAGACATACTAGTTTATCCTAACGCGCTTAGGACAAACTAGTTTGGCCTAGGCCATACTAGTTTATCCTAACGCGCTTAGGACAAACTAGTTTGGCCTAGGCCAAACTAGTTTGCCCTGAAATCGGGTTTGGCCGGTAACAAATACGTAAGATACATAACGATTTAACACTGTCTTAGATACGACCAGTTAAGAAATCAGTGTAGGAATTAAATGATTGATGCCAAGAATTTAGTACAAGAAGTTAGATTTCATGAGGGGATAGGGGTAAAATATTGGTCAAATGCTATTTAATTGCATTCATTTTTTTCGAATCCTGAGACAACTAATTAGTGTTTTTGAAAAATTTAAACGCAGAATGAAAGATCACATTATTACAGAGGGCCGAAAGTCCCTGAAAACTTCTATAATGCTTATTTTAATAAGTTACAATGGTGAAAAAAAAAGAAAATTTAGTGTGATTTTTAATTTCAAATAGTTTATTAAAAAAACCTTTTGTTTATTCTAAGGGACTTTCGGCCCTCGACAATAATGTAATCTTTCAGTTTGCTTCTAAATTTTTCAAAAATATTTATTAGTTTTCTTAGAATTAGAAAAAAAATGCATTTACATAGTATTGACCAAGATTTTGCGCCTACCCCCTTAAGCTATAATAAAAATCATTTAACCACGAATTCATACCCACCTCACAAAACAAAAAAAAAAGGAAAAAGCTAAATCTCTAATGCCGATAAGTCTGATGTAATTCGTATTATGTAATTCGTCTGATGTAATTCGAGACTTGGTATATTGGTTGATAATACATCAGTGACACTATAGGTATCGAGCAGGACTCGTAATGGAAATGGCAATGCATCATCTCGTACAGAGGGTGGAGTACCTTCTTGAAAAGCAAAAGACGAATTTCTTCATATAGAGGAAGCATTCGACATTACCTCCTACGAAGCAATCACATGGACAATTCGTTTAAAAATAATAGACGAAAAAAGCTCCAGATAGATAGACTGCGTGCTGAAGAGCCGTGTGCTATAAACAACATTACTAGGGGATTAGGGACGGTCATAAGCTCAATCTTTGAGCTCAAGCTGGTTTGTTTCGGTTTGTCGGCTTCGAGCTGAATCAAATTTTTTTCCAGCAGAGCCCAGATGAGTTCGAAATGAGCCGAGTTTTTTCCTTAACGAGCTTGTCAATATTTTAGCTAATACGCTGATACTGTTTCTAATTCATTATTTATTTCTGCTACGACTGATACTTTTGTTTGAGAATAAGTAATTCAGACTACAAATATGTATTTTCAATATAAAGCTTATCCGTAAATTACTACAAATGTTACATTTTACATGCATTATGTTTTCGAGCTCGGCTCGGTTCGAACTATTCCAGCATAGGCGCCATGAGTCACGAGCTCAACCTGCAGCTCGAAGTTTAAGCCGAGCTTTTATATCGAGCTCGGCTCGAAATTTTGTGCCGAGGTAAAAAGCTTGGCTCGAGTCTATCCTTACAGGGAATACAGTATGAGCATGAGTAACCATAGACTAATGGTAGGGGAGCAAAGTATACTATATGTGCAGTCACTTGAGCGTTATGGGGAACTATTGGGTTGTTAAGAGTAGGTTCTAAAACCAAAAAAAGTTAAGTGAAGTTTTCCATTTTAGTGGGGACTTTCCATTTTTAATTTAATTTTCAATTTCCAACAATCGTTTTTTTAGGTTATAGAGCGATCTATCCATAATTCGAAAAAATGTCTCGAATAAAAGTTACTTATTGGGGGCCGAATAAAAGTTAATTATTATATAAAAAATGGGGGCTCCCATTTAAGATTTTAAAGTAACCTCCCACCCCACCTCCGTGGGGGGTCGTGTTTTGTGTCTTTCGATAGATTTTTCAAAAATATTGGGTAAGTGTATTTTTCAGTTTTTCGATCTGATATAGCGAAATATCGCGGGATTCGTATTTAAAATATTAAATTTACCCCCACCCCTCTCCATGGGAAGTCGTGTTTGGTATCATTCGATAGATTTTTGAAAAATATTGAGCACGTATTTTTTAGTTTTTCGATCTGTCAGTCATTTCGCGAAATATTCGCTTTTTCTTGTGAAACTTTGGGACTCACCCATTTCCTTACGCCCCGCTCAAATCGACAGATTTTTGAAATATACACTGTTTTGCATGTACTTAACTTAGCTTATCTTAATCTGACAATTTCAAGTTTTTCTAAGGATAGATTTTTTTTTTCGGTCCCCCATAACGTCCACGCTTGGGCTCCCCTAGTCCCCTACCATAATAAATCTACTAATAATAAAAATGAGCAGAAACAGTACAGACAAGATGAAAAAAGATGAGCAGAAACAGTACAGAGAAGAGCTTAAAGAACTAAGAGAAGAAAACGAAAATATAAAAAGGGGGAAATAAGGAATTAAAACAGAAAATGGACGAAATGGAGGAGAGGTTAGATAAAATAGAAAAAAAAGCAGAAGAAATATGGGCTTTAGCAACAGAGTAGAAAAACTAGAAAATGAAAAAATTAAAAACAATCTGGTAATAACTGGTTTTGATCTAGATTCGGAAGATAAAAATATCCTAA
Organism: Diabrotica virgifera virgifera; assembly: GCF_917563875.1. Classification (NCBI taxonomy): domain Eukaryota; kingdom Metazoa; phylum Arthropoda; class Insecta; order Coleoptera; family Chrysomelidae; genus Diabrotica; species Diabrotica virgifera. Next base: position 148,618,970 of record NC_065445.1, on the reverse strand, counting down.
AATATGGATTGACCCAATTCTTCCAAAACGAACTGAAAATAGAGGTCAAAATTAATGAAATGAGAAAAGTAGGACCACTCAAAAAAATAAAAACAACAAAAGAAACACAACAAAAATATATTAAAAATAGCAACATGGAATATTAAGACGTTATTAAGAACAGGAAAGATGGAAGAAGTAGCAAGAGAGTTAAAAAGTTACACAAGAAGATACAAGAAGTAAGATGGGAAAAAGCAGGAGAAATAACAAAGGAAGAATATGTATTTATGTACAGTGGAGATGACAAACAGGGAAGGAATGGAGTAGGGTTTTACATAAATAAAAAACTGACAAACAACATAATAAAGTTCAATACGATAGACGGGAGGATGGCCACACTGAGATTAAAGATAAAAAACCCTATATAACATTAATAAATCTATATGCTCCAACTGAAACATCCGATCCGACAAAAAAAGATGAATTAGGAGTAGGAATAGGAATATGCTTTATTGTCACTGAAAATTATACAATTTTATGGACAAAGCTTAACATAGAGTCACAAAAAAGATATACATAACAATAACAAATACAATTTTATGAAATTAGATAAATCGTCAATAAAAAAATAAAAACAAGTTAAAAAAGTGAAGTAAAAAAACAAAACCAATATATTACAAAATTACTATAAATTGCAAGATTGAACATACAACATATAATAAAACACAAACAAAGGAACTAATAAGTTTAAGCTGTATGTGACACCCAAATATAGATAAATACACTTTAGTTACTTGTACATTACTGTGATTTCTTAGTTAGTTATTAAGAAACTCTTCTACTGAATAATATGGTCTAGCCAAGCCGCACACCAAAGAAACATGAAACGAAAAACATGAAACATATAACGAAAAACATGTTTCATGAAACTAAAACACTGCTAAACAAATCTCAAAGTCCGCCTACCAATGAAACGAGTGTGATTCATGCTCATGACACATTTTTATTTTCGGAGAGTTTCATAAATGGCCGGACGTATATTTGTTTAGCAGTGGTTTATTTCCATAAAACGTAATTTACGTTTCATGTTTCTTTGATGTGCGGTCGGGCTAGATAAATGAGCTTTTGTCATTTTACGGAACTTGAGAAAGGATGTTGCAGATTTAAGTTGTAAAGGGAGATGGTTGTATAGTTTTTTTGCGGAATATAGTATAGATTTCCTTACTAACTCAGAAGACGGTATCGGTAAATAGACATCAAAAGTTGAATTTCTGGTGGAGTAGTCATGATGAGGCCTTGCTGGAAAGACATGCATGTGTTTACGAATTAAGCAAACAGTTTCTAAAATATACAAAGATGGAAGGGTTAAAATTTCGTGATCTTTAAAGTAACTTCTGCAATGGGTTGTTCTTCTGAGGCCAAACAGATATCTTATTGCTCTTTTTTGTAATTTGAAAATAACATCAAATTGGGCAGCTGTACTAGACCCCCAAAAAGGAAGACCATATCGAAGATGCGACTCGAACAAAGAAAAATGTGTTATTTTAGAAGATGTTAAATTGAGTTCCTTCGAAACAGATCTTATGGCATAGCAGGCTGAGGCGAGTTTCTTACTTAACAAATCGATATAAAGGGACCATTCAAGGTTGCTGTCTAAAAGAATACCAAGAAATTTTACAGAATCAACGCTAGAGACCTGGCTGCTATTCACAAGCAGGGGTTGAAGAGCACCTTTATATGATAATGCTACCGTTTTATCCACGTTAAAGGAAAGTAAATTAGAGTCAGACAATTCTATGAAAACTTAAATAAAGCATGCGACGATATACCAAAAAAAGACATGCTACTAATACTGGGAGACGCAAATGCACAACTAGGGAAAGAAGGATATTTAAAAGACCTAATCGGAAACGAAAAAGGAACGATACACGAAAAAACAAATGATAATGGTCACAGAATCTGTCAACTCGCAGCAACTCTAAACGTGACCTTCCTATCGACAAAATTTGAGCATCCAAGAAAACGTAAGACAACCTGGAGACACCCGTCCGGTAGTGAAAATCACATCGACCACGTCCTTGCAACCAAAGACTTGGTACAAAAAACATTGGACACACGATCTTACAGAGGGGCAAATGCGGACACGGACCACTTCCTGGTAATAATAAAAACGAGAGCTCTCAAATGGAAAAAAAGATATCAATCTAAAACAAATTCTAATAAATGGAACCTAGGAGCATTAGAAGAGACTGAAACAAGAGAAAAATTCGAACAACAGATGAATGAGAAAATATCCAACCTCAATAGTCAACCCACAAGTATAAACGAAAGATGACAAGAAATAAAAATCAAAATAAATGAAACAACAAACAAAGTAATAGGAAAGAAAAAAACAACAAAAAGAAATAAAGACTGGTACTATCAAGACTGCGAAACAGACAGAACTTTAAAAAACTCAGCCAGAATGACATGGATCAACAACCCGTCAGAACAAAATAGGGAAGGATACAAAATAGCGAGAAACAAAGCCAACGCAACAAATAAAAATGAGAAAAATGACTGGTTAAATAAAAAGCTGGAGGATATTGAAAAAGACAGGAAAAATCATAAAATAAAACAATTTTACAAAAAAGTCAGAGCAACAAAAAATAACGCCAGCATTAAAACAAGAGAGGAGAAACCGTGTTTGAAGACAAACAGGTCAGCAGAATATCGGAAGAATATTATGAAAAAATATCACTACGGAGGAAGCACACCCCGATGAAGAAATAAGACCAATAATACAAGGTAATGACGAAGTAGAAATTCCCACAGAAGAAGAAGTACTAAAAGAAATTAAAAACCTCCGAAACGGAAAAGCAGCAGGAGAAGATGAAATAGCAGTGGAATTATTAAAATACGGAGGAAGAGAATTACATAAAGAAATATACCAGCTAATACAACAAATATGGACAAAAAAACAGAATACCAGGTGATTGGAACAGAGGTATAATAGTATCTATATATAAAAAAGGAGATCGGGAGGAGTGCGAGAATTACAGAGCAATAACTTTATTAAACACCGCATATAAAATTCTAGCAAATATCATAAACATGAGACTTAAAGTATGCGCTGAACGAATATTAGGAGAATACCAAAACGGGTTCAGACCGGGAAGATCGACAATTAACTCCATACATACAGTGAAGCAAATAATCCAAAAATCGAGAGAATACAACAGAGAAATACCTAGACCTAATATTCATAGATTTCAAAAGCGCTTTTAACACAATTAATCGAACGAAAATGATGGAGGAGCTAGAAAATCTTGGAATCCCAGAAAAATTAAGACATATATGCTAACAGTGAGCCTAAAGAACATTACAACAAAGATCAGCTTCAACGGAACAACTTCTAACGAAATAAATATAAACAAAGGCGTGAAACAAGGCGACTCTATCTCACCGACACTATTTAACCTGATGTTGGAAGTAATAATAAGGAGGACAAACTTTGCAAACAGAAACATTATTACAGATCAACTTCAACTAGTATATTATGCAAACGATCTAGTTATAATAGCGAAGACGAAGATGACACTTATAAAAGCCGTTTAAAAATTAGATAAGGAAGCGAAGAAAATAGGGCTACAGATAAACCAGCACAAAACAAAATACATGACGCTAGGGAAGGACGACACAACAAATCAAAAATATCTAATAACACAGAACCATAAATTTGAAAAATTGAAGAAAGACTTCTGTGTAAAAGGTATATTTATTAAAACCCCAATAAAGGGCTACATTAAAAGACAGAACGTTTTCGCTCTAAAGAGAGCATCATCAGTGTTCTAAGCCTAAAATAAGTACAACCATAATTAGTGAAGACAAAAGTAAAAATTTAAAGGTTGACCAAGATAAAAATTAGGTTATACGTACAAGCTCTACATGCTAAGCCACCAAAAATACATAGGTTAAAGCCCTTAAAACGCCGACCAAAAGTCTTACATTGGCGTGTATTATGTTAAACCCTGGCGATGGGTGAAAATGAAAAAGATATAAGTACCTCACAGCATTATATGACTCTACCACGTGTATGTGGGTGGTTGAGTTGATTTCTCTGTCTTCACAAAGAGAAAGGTGGAAGTCAACTAATTACAGGTGACAGGTAAGAAAGCGTTTCTGACTGATGACAGCACAAGACAGACGGTCCAACATGAAGATTTGTGAACTGATATGTAGTTAGGTACCTACACTAGCCAATAGTTTTAAAAAATTTATTTGTAGCAAAATACGATAATAACAACAAACATCATATGCTGGGATTATAAGTATTCACTATTAAACTACCAAGAATGTTATACAAAGTGGAAGTACCGTTATTTGAAAACCAATTGTTAGTGGGGTTTAATAAGTGCATTATCAAAGATAGGCAACCAACCATATATGAGTTTATTTTAAATAAAATGAAGATCTTATTTTTGTTTTAATAGTTGAAAAATAATAATTTGCCAATATGATCTAATGAATTTAGGGCAGAGAAAATGATTGAATATTTTTTCAATACTATTAAACATAGTGAAGGCAATGTCTAGGTTGAAGTTGTCACTCTTATAAGTGTGCAGTTATTTGACATCCAGCACGAAGATGATTAAGTAGGTTCCTAACTGAATGAAATGAGATAGGCAACAAAGGTATGGCTGATGGTAAAATTATGAGACAATGAGCTCTATATGTCTAATATTTTAATATTGATATGGAGGATAAATGAATTTAAGTGAAATTCATACTATATTAAAGTTTATGGGGTATGTGAGGTTTACTCCACACTGATTAGGACTGATAGTTGTTATAAAAAGGCTTAGAAAAATATTATTCTGTCCATATATGTGTATATCTAGGACAATGAAAAAATTAAGTAAGATTTTTCTAAGTTATTACCTTTATGGAGAAAATAAAGAAAGAAGGTGTTGAGTAAAAGTTGTTGTTTCAAAATTAAAAAGGAAAAAATGTTTTCTTATGTTAAAAAGTTAAGATTAGATTGTGAAAAGTAAATGGATGCTATCAAGTTGTGGAATTGTAAATATCAGACAACAGAGTGATTGAGATTGGTGAAAGAAATGAGAGAGAGAGACTGAGAACTACAGGAGTCCGACCACAACCGGCTACCAAATGATGGTGATGATAGGTAAGAAGATGAGAAAGATAGGTGAAAATGTGAAATTAAATCAGTAAAAGGTTGAGTTGATGTTAATGGAATAAATGTTGTGTACACAACATCTTCGTGCTGGATGTCAAATAACTGCACACTTATAAGAGTGACAACTTCAACCTAGACATTGCCTTCACTATGTTTAATAGTATTGAAAAAATATTCAATTATTTTCTCTGCCCTAAATGCATTAGATCATATGGGCAAATTATTATTTTTCAACTATTAAAACAAAAATAAGATCTTCATTTTATTTAAAATACACTCATGTATGGTTGGTTGCCTATCTTTGATAATGCACTTATTAAACCCCACTGACAATTGGTTTTCAAATAACGGTACTTCCACTTTGTATAACATTCGTGGTAGTTTAATAGTGAATACTTATAATCCCAGCATATGATGTTTATTGTTATTATCGTATTTTGCTACAAATAAATTTTTAAAACTATTGGCTAGTGTAGGTACCTAACTACATATCAGTTCACAAATCTTCATGTTGGACCGTCTGTCTTGTGCTGTCATCAGTCAGAAACGCTTTCTTACCTGTCACCTGTAATTAGTTGACTTCCACCTTTGTCTTTGTGAAGACAGAGAAATCAACTCAACCACCCACATACACGTGGTAGAGTCATATAATGCTGCGAGGTACTTATATCTTTTTCATTTTCACCCATCGCCAGGGTTTAACATAATACACGCCAATGTAAGACTTTTAGTCGGTGTTTTAAGGGTTTTAACCTATGTATTTTTGGTGGCTTAGCATGTAGAGCTTGTAAGTATAACCTAATTTTTTATCTTGGTCAACCTTTAAATTTTTTTACTCTTGTCTTCACTAATTATGGCTGTACTTATTTTAGGCTTAGAACACTGATAATGCTCTCTTTAGAGTGAAAACGTTCTGTCTCTTAATGTATCCCTTTATTGGAGTTTTAATAAATATACCTTTTACACAGAAGTCTTTCTTCAATTTTTGTAATTAATGGTATACAGCCAGTTACGGGAAATTTTTCCTTATGGATTATAAATTTGAAACTTTATCCACCTTTAGCTACCTGGGTGCAACAATAGGGAAAACTGTAAAACAGAGAACAGAGGAAAGAATTCTGAAAGGCAAAAAAGCATATGGAATGAATAGAAATCTGCTGAGAAGCAAGACCCTGTGCAATAGAACCAAGATGAACCTATACAAGACCTTAATAAGATCTGCCTTTACATATGGGATGGAAACAACAACGATTAACAAGAAAGAAGAATATAGTCTTCTGAAATTTGAAAAAAAAAATAATGAGAACAATACTGGGCCACAATGTAACAAGACAGGGAGAAATACAAATGAAAACAAATGCTGAAATTGAAGAAGAATTAAAGAGAGAAAATATAGTCAGATACATAAAATCGCTTCGCTTAGAATGGATAGGACATAATATACAGAGACGCCCACAATCAGATATGTTGAGAAGGATAACTAACTGGACACCACTATGGCCGAGGTGTAAAGGAAGACCCAGAAGAAGATGGCTGGATGATGTAGAAGAAGACATAAGAGCAATGAATGTGAAAGACTGGAAAGTTCAGTGCAAGGACAGGAAGAAATGGAAAAAAGTCACGAGAACAGCAAAGACACACGGCAAGCTATAAAATGACAGAGGAGTAATCCACCTCACCCAAGAATAGGATTTTAAACGCCATGGCGTTAGTATTGTACAACAGGTGAGAAAAAAGACATACTTCTCACGAGCGCAAAAGTTTGTTGGCACGAACCGAGGCTCGAGGCGAGTACCGCAAATCAAGCGAGAGAGAAATATGTCATTTCCTCACGTGTTGTACACTGTACTTTTTCTATGGATAAGATTTAAGTGATTTTAGGTATATGATATGCCTATCTTAAAGAAAATTAGTGTTTATCTTCGACAGTTCACAAATGTTCAAATATTGTTGAATGGTATATACAGATGCATCAAAAAATATTGAAGGTGTGGGGTGTGAATATTGGGATAGCAGTAATAAAATTAGTAAAATGTTCAAACTAAATTCTATTATGAGTATATATACAGCTGAATTAATAGCGATAATGGAAGCACTAAAATATTTATCTAATATAAATCATTCAAAGTTTATAATTTATAGTGACAGTAAAAGTTCTCTAAGTAAAATTAGTGCTATAAATCCTAAATCAAAAGTAAACTACATTGAATTATATATTTATAATAAATAAAATTAAAGAACTTCAGCAACAAGGAAAGTATGTTAAGTTAGCATGGGTTAAAGGCCACTGTGGAATAACTGGAAATGAAATGGTAGATGAATTGGCTAAAAAAGCGGTGACAAAAGGAGTATTAACACATTATCTTTGTACGTCTGGAGATATTGAATCAGATTTATTCAAGGAGCTTAAGAAAGAATGGAAAGAAAGGTATATTGATGAGAACATAAATACAAGAAACCACTACAGATCAATCAGAAACTATATCACAGATAAACCTTGGTTTTCTAAAATGGAGTCGACAAAGGATATGACAAAAACCATGCAGAATGAGATTTAACCACTGTCTTACACCATCATATATATTTAAACTTAATATAGCTGATAGCCCTCAATGTATTTGTGGTCAGTTTGGTAACCTACAACACAAAATTTTGACCTGTTCTCTTATTTCTAATAAAGTTAATATGTTTTTAAATCCACTGTATTTTTTGACTGATGTCCACCATCCCATTAATTTAAATTATTTATTAACATTAGAAAATAATGAGTTGATATACCGACTATTGTATAAACATATTTTAGATATTAAACTTAAATTGTAATTGTAAAATATAGAGTAAGTATTTCTTGTAAATTGTTATATATTAAAAGAAAAAAAGAAAAGAAAAAAATATAAAAAAATATATATACAAAAAATAATAGAAAAAAAATATATAATAAAAAAAATATAATAAAAAAATATGTAAATAAAAATGAATGACGAACTTGGACAGTCCATAATAAAAAGCTTTCGAATTAAGTAGAGGGCTAAAGAAGAATGTTGCAGTTTTTGCTGTGGAACTCTGAGAATATCATTTAGAAAAAAAAAATAAAAAAAAATATAATACTTATAAAAAATTTAAAAAAAAATACAAAAATAATTATTTATTAGTAGAATTGTTTATTAGAGATTAATATTAGTATTAGTTTTAGGATAAGATACGAAAAAATGACTAATAAAATAAAAAATAGTAAAATTGGCGAATGGATTTAGTGTCCGCAGTCATATAAACCCAAATAAACAACAAATGCCTAAATTGAAATAAAATACTTATACATAATGTAGGTATTTAATATTCTTAATATTTCTTTACTTTATTTATATAAAATTATAATTAATAGTTATATTTGAACAATTTTGAAAGGTAATTCGTGGTAAGTTTTGCTTCAACGCATTTTGTTTGACAAAAATAATTGTGTTTGTATTGTGCATGTTACCATGGAAACCGCTATCATATGTATGGAAAACCGGCGGAGAACCAGTGAGAATAGCTATTTGTATAACAAGGGAGGAAAGTGCTACTTTTCCTCCCGAGAATGAAGTTTACATTCATTTACATTTATTTTAATCATTCAAGTGAGGAAAAGGCACTTTACTCCCATGTTATACATATGATTTTTCCACCTTCCTCAAATAACAAGTCATTTTTTCATTTTTACTTAATTTATTTATGTAACTAACCAACAAAATTTATTAGAACTAATACTAACAAGTAGGTACAATATAACTGTCAACTGTCAAGTATAAGTCAAATTATTAATGTAAACATTGTTAAATCAAAATAACAATTTACTGTTTTTACCGTTCTGCAAAATACAGGGAGTATTATAAATAAACGTTAAAATGTATAGATACTTACTTAATAGAAAATAGATATGGTACAGGGCGTCAATAAGTTATATTTAATGAATGAAATACCATGACGTCACTTTTACTTTTCCTCCCTAGGGAGGAAAAGTACAACTTTGCTCCCTACAATCAGGTCCGGAAAAGTATACTTTCGCTAGAGGTAGGTGGAAAAAAATATTTCTCACTGCAATGGCCGACTATTCTCATTAGGTGAGAAATTTTTCGTTTTGAACGTATGTAAGTAGTGAGAAAAGTCGCACATTGTATATCATCCATAGAAAAAGTTAATTTTTTATTGTATTTTAGATCGAGTAGGTACTTATGTAGTGACTAAATTTTTTATCAGAACTGTTTACTGTACACAGATATTATTTACTAATTATTGATTATCATGACATTACGATTGATCTTTTAGGGTGCTCTCAAAGATTAAGAAATACATTATAGACATACAGCGTGTTCAAAACGAAAATCAGTAGGTACATAATAAAATATTGTTGTAGTTCATAGTAAAGATTTGACCCGCAATCTTCAGGTACGTATCCATACGTGGGTGCTCTGTGCTCGGTGTAGCAGCTCCACATATTGGATACGTGTGTGCTCGCCGCTCGGCGTTCACCCTCTTCGATTCAACCGGTTTGCGGTTTGATCCATTTGAGCAGCCACAGCGAGCACGGAGCACCCACGTGTGAATACGTACCTTTATGAAATACAAAAAAAGTGGACATTTTTGGCAATGACCCCACAGATAATAATAAAATCAAGTATCTTACCAACTGACTAACCAAATTATTTCAATTTATTATAACCACAACAAAATTTAACAAAATTACACTGATATTTGTTTAACTGCCATTAAGATCTCGAAATATACTAACAATAATCATAATACATTTCTTTAAGTATCTAACAACTAAGTATAATTATTAGGTATAGCCTTGGACTTAAAAAATACTGTAGCTGATGTACCGCGGTAATTTTGCATTTTTTGTTAGCGATTATATTGGAATAAATTAAAATTCGTTACTAATTAAATTGGGAGGAAAAAAATTCTTGACGATTTTGAAAATGGACATCAAGGTTCTGAAACTATTTTCTTGTGACATGGCTAATTTAAATATTATGTTAATATTATGTAATTGAACCACAATTATTATTGGTTGTAATGAAAATTGCATTTTAAACTACTGATATTTGACGTTACGGTTACCACTCCGGAAATCGTTCTCAAAAAAGATTATTTCAAAAATTCTGCAAAAATGTGTAACAAACATTTTTGTTATTAGGTTAAAACAGTGGCGGCTCGTATCACTTTAAGTAGGTAGTGCCAGAATTCGGGCAGCTGCCTAAATTTTTAGTGACGGGTTCACGATATTGTCAAAAAAGGTATAAAATAGAAATTTAAAAAAATAGGTACGGAACATTATGTAGGTATATACCATTTCTGGGGTGTCAAGAAATTTAAACATTTAAAATGCATTCAGTGATTGATTTGACATCATGTCCGTCCAACAAGTAAAATATCTCAACTTATCGCCCTTTACACAAATATCGGAAAACTATAACTAACTGAAATTCACCAGCGACGCGACGTCTGTCGTTTCATCGGCAATCACTGCAACACAAAGATAATTTTCAATTTCTTTCAATTGTGTGTTGTTTTGAGGTACATGCTTTTAGAAATTTGGAACTTTGAATATGAACCTAAGTCGTTGTCTAATTCGGCAAACATTGAACAGTCGTTCATTCCTTTTCGTCGTGATTTCTGAAAACTAACTCGAAAGCTCCACAAAACCATATAGATATAATTTTTAATTTGATTCAAAACATATCGATTCAGATTCTTTATCCACTTCTTGTTCATTGTGTTTAATTAGACTATCACGATAAGCTGAATTTAACTCGGGTTTTATTAAAAATTAAAAAAAATTAAATTACTTAAAAATATAATAGCTTATAATAAAAAGTTTCATCATTAAAAATGTAATAATTATAAATACAAAAACGAGCGAGTGGGAGCGTAAAGAAACTCGAAAATATAACGTACTACCCTGTACGAGAATCTTTTTGCATCTATGATCCACTATTCACTATGATCATAGTAAAAAATATTAGATCTTCCTTGTCGAGCCAGGCACGAAAAAGTCTCATTTAAACGTGTTTTAAAAGTGCAATATAGCTCTATCTCTGTCACTTACATAGAATGCCCGTAAAATCTTTCTCTTTTCAGCCGAGCCATCTAGGACGATGGCTACGACACGCTCCGAGCCTCTTTTGGCATGATGCGATCATCCCGTCCGCTGTGAGTGGCGACTGTGGCGAGGGTTGTACTGCACTGCACAGTTGTCAAATTTTATATAATTTATAAAGAGAAAAGAAATACGCACAAAAAATGAACGGGCATTAAAACGGTTTAAAGATAAAAAAAATGTTTCTGCATAAAAATAAGGTAGTGCCATGGCTCCATGGCACTACCATGGCGACCTCACCGGCCGCCACTGAATTAAAACTTAAAAATTGACATACTTGGCCTCAATCTTGTAGGCAATATGTCTCGGATTTTTTTTATGCTATTGTTGTAATTTTCTTGTTGTTGACTTCCTCTTATTAGTACTCCAAACGCCTGCTACGTTCTGCTGATGGTTTTGCTTCACATTTTTCTTCAATGAGTAGAATGAAAGATGCTTCTTTGCTTTTTCTCTTTGCCGTATCTGTTTATTTGATGATTATTGTTAAAGAGCTACACACTCACACACTCTCACTTACACTCACACTCAAACTCACACTCACACTCACACACATATACACAGAAACTCATAAAGCACATACAAATAATATAATAATGCAGAAATACAAAATCTAATCAGAATTTGATATTCCATAGGGCAAAAAATCCACCCTCAGGTCTTTTCAGCCAAGGCATGGCTGTTGCCTACAAGACCGCGGCCTAGTACCTAAGGTAACCTTTAATTTTAAAACGACAAAATTCTTCAACAACTTTCACAATTAATAAATAATATTTTTTTGAAAATGATTTCTGAACTGGAAATGGACCCGTTTTTTAGTTAACAATGTAATTTTCATTACAATAAATTGTGGCTTAATCCAATACTAACACAATATTTAACTTACACATGCCACATTTTGCGACCAACAACGTTTATTGTTGGTATGGTGAAAAATTCAGTCAACTAAAAGTTAGTGTAGAAATCAGTGGCGTACCTAGAATTTTCTTCTGGCGGGGGTTGGATTGGTTACCGATTTTTTTTGTATTGTTTGTGTAACAAGTTGCATTTTCCTCTTATTATTTTGATCCTTTTTATATTCCCTGGGAGGAGTTAACCCTGAGGTTAACCCTCAGAACCCCCTGAGTGCGCCACTGGTAAAAATATCAACATATTACCGAAATAGACATAAAAAACTTAGCCAGAATAAAAAGTCGCCAAATTAAAAATGCAAATTAAAACAAATCAGGTTTTAAAAAATCTATACATAGAACTGCATTGGATAACTTTATATCTGGGTAAAGTAGAGGTGTGATCTTTATTTTAATATATTCAAATTGTAAATCGTAAATATAAACAAAAATGTCAAGAGATTACCTAATTTATTAGCAAATAATAATATGCTGAGATGCAGGTTTCAGAAATTATTATCTAACAAAAATAAACCTAAAAAATATATCAGAAACAAAAAATATAGTAATACTCATTTAATCAGTATACAGTGATGAGCGAGCTAATAACCGGCAAAATAGTGCAAAATATGGAAAACATAATACATTGGGAAACGAAAAGAGATGAAACTAGTGTAGATGGAAATGATCGTTATAAACGTATAAAAATAACATTACTTTACATAGTTTTCCACCTTTAGACGTATCAGAGGAGAATGACAACTGTCACTGTGACAGTAGAATTGTATAAAATACTCCTGTCAAAGACGTCTAAAGGTGGGAAACTATGTAATGTAATTTTAATGTTGTTCTAAAGCTATTTTCTTGTGGCATTTTTACAATTTTAACTAGGTATTTAGATGTAATGTAATGTAATGTCAATTTATACATTCATAACGATCATTTCCACCTTCACTAGTTTCATCTCTTTTTGATTCGCAATGTATATTTTCCATCTTTTGCGCTATTTTTCCGGTTATTAGCGCGCTCATCACTGTAGAATAGTACATATTATGTATTTATAACTTACATATATATAAATATAAAAAAAATAAAAATGTTTAACCAAATTTTACCTAGGTTCTAAAATTTCTTTCTTGCGGCATATACATATAATTTGAGTGTTTTGTTTATATGGGATTAACCCACAATTATTGGCGTAATGAACATTACATTTTTTAATTAACTAAAATTAGACGTTTTGCTTTCTACTCCAGAAATCGTTCTCAAAAAGATTATTTCAAACATTCTGGGAAGATTGTACAATCTACTTTTGTTAGGTTATGTCTTTTAAAAATTGACATACTTGGCTTAGGCCTAGACCTTTGGGGCCACAGTATCTCTGTAGCGGAAAAGGCGCAGACTGTAGTGTTATTACCCCAGGGGCATTAAATTCAAACATACATCAAGAACATATCGAGATATCTCAGATCCAACATGCCTGGGACAACGAGCTCAGAATACAATGAAAATATTTATCAATAATCATGAAAGAAATAAACATGGAAAAGAGAAATGTCAAACAAGCAGCCCTCATCCTACTCAGTGAAGAAACATGTGTAGGTACGAAACCCATCAGCAGAATGCAGCCAATGGTTGCCAATACTAAAAGAAGAAGTCAATAACAACAACATATCATTATATAGTAGAAGAGTAAAGGAAGTCGGAAAACAAGTTACTAAATCTCATACACTATACAACCCACATCATACAAAGACCAATATTGTTATATAGCTTAAAATACACAATCGCGTCTACGGTACCGATTAGAGAAACTTTAGACAAAATAACACAAAAAACAGTCATAATTTGATACCCCTACTGTTAGGGGTGTCAATATCAAAAATTAATCTCTTAATTTGTAATCTAACATTAATAACTTCCTAATTTCACTGTGTATAATTGTAATAAATATCTATAATATAATTTAATTACGTAATTATTCAACTTCCTGTAGACTGTAGAGTTTAATCAATTACTAAATTCTGTTGCAATGACTTCCTACCTCGAATTATATTTGTGCAAGCATGTAGGTACAGAGTGTAGCCTTACTGATACACCAAAGATACCAAAATGACATCAAAGAGTGTCAATACGTATCAGAAAGGATTGTCGCAGCAAAAATAAGAATGGAGAAGGAAGACCTGAACATACAACGTTGAGATTAAGATGGCAGTAGACTGGTTGCAGCATGCAATAGTCGTCTCATATGAGGAATACTGCTCGTTAAAAGAAAGTTTTCCTCCCAGGCAAGTAACTTGGTGGAATAAAGAGCTGATCTCAAAAGAGAAACAAGACGGCTCTTTAATAGGGCGAAAAAATCAGGTGATTGGGAAGCATATAAGGCTAAACTGAAAACCTATAATAAAAAAATCCAATCCGTTAAGGAAAGATCCTGGAGAGAATTCTGTGAAAACATTAAAAGTGTACCTGAAAGCGCCAGGGTTAACATAATCCTCAAAAGAGATAACATTAACAAACCCAAATCAATAAAATTGACCAATGGGAAGTATACGTACACAGAGAAGGAGGTCGTAGAGCATTTTATAAGCAAACAATAGCCCAATCAAAAGGGACTGACTGACCTCTGACGAGATCTTTGGTTCTCACAAGGTCAGATGGGCTATTGAACCTTATAAAACTGCGGGACCGGATGGTATATTTCCTAAGCTTCTCCAGGAGAGTCTGGAAATAATCATGGGTCCCCTAATCACAGTATATAGAGCTAGCCATGCTCTGGGATACATTCCCAAAGCTTGGAGAAGGGCAAGGGTGTGTTCCCAAACTAGGAAAAACAGATTACACCTTAGCAAAATCCTACAGGCCTATAAGTCTGACCTCATTCATGTTGAAAACCATGGAAAGAATCTTGAATGAACACATCAAGAAAAACACTCTAAATGAAAATCCACTGCACCAACGGTAATGGGCGTCTCAGGCAGGGAAATCAGGAGAAGCCGCCTTGCGCAATCTAGTGTCGGAACTCAGAAGGAGTCTGCATCAGAATAGAAGTCGTCCTTGCTGCATTTTTAGATATAGAAGGTGCATTTGATAATACCTCAATCGAGTCTATACAAAGCGCACTGGTGAGGAAGAAAATTAACAACACAACCTGCAAGAGGATTATTCAGATGTTTCAGAGCAAAATAATATCCACAGATATGTATGAAGATGCCATAAATCTGAAGGCAACTAAGGGATGCCCTGAAGGCGGTGTATTGTCACCGTCATTATGGAACATAGTTGTCGATGATCGGATTCATGGGCTAAGCGCCCAAGGAATCTGGGTCCAGGGTTTCTAGGGGAAATTTCTCAGCATTGTTCAGAATCAGATGCGATATGCCCTTCACTACATAGAGAACTGGTGTCTGAAAGAGAACCTCTTCGTAAACCCTTCTAAAACTAAACTGGTAGCGTTTACAGAATACTGGAAAGAATCAATGAGGTTAAGTATCTAGGGGTAACCCTGGATTCGAAACTCAATTGGAATACTCATATTACCAATATAACCAATAGAGCTAAGCGACCCTTCTGGAACTGCAGACGAGTTGTAGGTAAAACTTGGGGATTGAAACCAAAGGTGATCTGTTGGTTATCCACATCAGTGATACAACCGACAGTCACTTATGGGTCAGTACTTTGATGGAGAAAGACGGCTTTGCAATCTTGTGTGACCACTCTCACCACCCTACAAAGACAAGCGCTTCTAAATATAACATCATCATCATCATCATCATCATGCAACCTCTTCTGTCCACTGCTGGACATAGGTCTCTCCCACTCTTAGCCACTCTTCACAGTTCTGTGCTTTTTGTTGCCATTTCTTGGGATATTCGGTTTATGTCGTTCATCCAGCGTGTTGGTGGTCGTCCTCTGCTGCGTTTGTCTTCTCTTGGGCGCCAGTGAATTAGTTTTCTGGTCCATCTTGAGTCTTTCAGTCGCGGTATGTGATCTGCCCAATTCCATTTCAGCTTGGCTATACGTTCAACGACATCAGTGATAACTGTTGTTTTGATTAAGTCTTGGTTCCTTATTTTGTCTTTTTTTGTCACGCCGAGAATCGATCTTTCCATGCGCCTTTGTGCCACTCGCATGAGTTTCTGCTCCGTATGTCATAATAGGAAGAACGCATTGGTCAAATGTCTTCCGTTTCATAGCTGTCGGGATGTTGCTCTTAAAGATGTCTCTTAGTGAATCATACGCCGCCCAAGCAAGTGTTATTCGTCGTTGATATTCACAAGTCTGATTTTCCTTGCCTATTATGATTTCATGACCGAGATATATGTACTTTTCTGTCAATTCTACCACTTGATTTTGGCTGGTTAGGTGTTCGCTGGGAACTAAATTTGTCATAAATTTGGTCTTACTGATGTTCATTTTTAGACCTATTGTTGAAGATATGTTTTCTAATTCTAGTAACATTTGTTGTGCTTCACCCAGATCTTCGGTAATAAGTACTATCTAATCTATCTATCTAATTAGCCTTCTTCGGTCCATCTTTGGACATAGGCCTCCCCAATCCTTTTCCATTCTTCTCTGTCTGTCGCTACAGTTATCCACCTATAGCCCACGTGCTTCTTGACATCATCTGCCCATCTCATTTGTGGTCTTCCTCTTCTTCGTTTATATTCCCACGGTCTCCAATTTATGAGAATTTTGTTCCATCGGTCTTCCTTTTGTCTTATAGTGTGTCCGGCAAGTCTCTATTTCAACTTTGCAACTTCTTGTCTAACATCCCTAACTTTGGTTTTCTCTCTTATCCACTCGTTTTCTTTTTATCCAATAGTCTTATGTGCAACATTTGCCTTTCCATTGCTCTTTGCGTCTTTATGATCTTGTCCATGTTTGCTTTTGTAAACGTCCACGTTTGGGAACCGTAAGTGAGAACAGGGAGTACGCATTGATTGTATACCTTGGTCTTAAGATGTTGTGGATATCTTTTGTTTTTAAGGATGTAACTTAGTTTTCCAAATGCCGCCCATGCCAGCCAGTCTAACTCGTCTTTTGATCTCTGCTGTTTGGTTTTCCTTGTTAAGTTTTATAATTTGACCCAGATATATATAATCGTAAACTTGTTCTATTTCATCTTGTCCGATCCTCATTGTGATGTCCTCATCTGTATTTGTTATGATTTTGGTCTTGCTGTAATTTATATTAAGGCATATCTTTCCGGCTTCTATGTCCAGTTCTTTCATCATTTCAAACAATTCTTCTTTTTTATCGGTTATCAATACGATGTCATCGGCATACCTTAGGTGGTTCAAGCGTTGTCCACAAATTTTTATACCTTTTTCTTCCCATTCTAATCTTTTAAATATATCTTCCAGAACCTGATTGAAAAGTTTCGGTGATATTGTGTCACCCTGTCTTACGCCTCTATTTATTTGAATTGATTGTGTTCCTTCGGATACTTTAATTGTTGTTGTGGCATCTTTATATATATTGGCTATTAGGTCTGTATATCTGTGGTCAATTCTGCTGTTAATCAAAGAACTTTTCACTGCCCAATGTTCGACACTGTCAAAAGCCTTTTCGAAATCTATGAACGCTAAATATAGAGGGATGTTGTATTCATTTGCTCGTTCTATAATGATTTTCATACTTAATAAATGATCACTTGTGCTAAATCCCTTTCTAGAGACCAGCTTGTTCTTTCGATTGGTATGCGTCGAATTTTGTCGTCAATCTATTGGTTAAAATTTTTGTTAGGAGTTTATACATTACATTGACGAGTGTTATAGGACGGTAGTTTTTTATATCTGCTTTGTCCCCTTTCTTGTGTAAGATAATGGTTACGGATTCCTTCCAGTTGTTTGGGATTCTTTTTTCTTTTAATATTTTGTTAAAAAGGGAATAGAGAGTATTAATTACCACTTTTCCACCATATTTCAGCATCTCTGTAGTTATTCCGTCTTTTCCAGGCGATTTGTTGTTTTTCATTTCTTTCAATGCCTTATTTATTTCTGATTTGCTTATTTCTGGCTGTAATTCTGAATTGACATTTTTTATTTTCGACTTAAGTTGGGTTTTTATTTCTTCTGATGGTTCCTTTTTTGTTTTATATAATTCTGAGTAGAAATGTTGGATTATATTTATGATGTCGTCTTTAATGTTTGTTTCTACTCCGTTTACGTCTTTAATTTTGTTTATTTCAAATCTGCCGAGTTTCGGTCTTAAGCATTTCATATTCTTGTTGTTCTGTATTACTTCTTCTATTTTTATGTCTTGTTCTTTTCTCTTAGTTTCTTTTATCATTTTGCTTATTGTTTTATTGATTTCTACATATTCTATAGATTTCCTTTTGCCTTCTTCGATCAGCTTTCTTCTTTTATCCATAAGCTTCTTTGTTTCTTCTGATACATAGTTGTCCTTTTTAACATCCTTTTTTGCTATTTCTTTTCCTGATGTAACCATCGTTGCTGTAAGTATGTTGTTTATTTCGTCTATATCTTTATCATCACTGTCTATTTTTTCGGTGAGTTGTTCTTTTAACAGGTCTTTGTATTTCTCTTTATATTGCCCTAGTTTGTTTCTATCTACTAGATCCGAGTTTCTTATTATTTTTCTTTTCATCTCATAGTTACCGTCGATACTAATTTTTGCTCTGACCATCCTGTGATCGCTACCTGTTGTGAATTTGTTAAGAACTGTTACATCTTTAATGATAAATCGTTCCGTGGACAGTATGTAGTCGATCTCATTTTTTGTGGACCCATTAGGGCTGATCCATGTCCATTTTCTTTGGGGCTTTTTTTTGTAGAAGGAGTTCATTGCGTATAGACGCTTTTCTTCTAGGTAGTTCATCAAAGTAGCACCTCTATCATTTCTCTGGCCGTATCCGAAATCTCCTATTTTAGTTTCTTCTTTGTTTAGTTTCTTACCCAGTTTAGCATTGAAATCTCCTATTACTAGTGTGAGACGATTTTTATGTTCTTCCATAGCCTTTGAAATATCTTCATAAAATAGTTCGATGTCTTCGTCATCATAAGCTCTCGTGGGGGCATATACCTGGATAATTTTAATTGATGTTCTTCTTATTTTGAGTATGACATAGGCGACACGATCTGATATACCTTTGATAATTTGAACATGCTTACTTACGGTTTTATTTATTATGAATCCTACTCCAAAATTACTATTATTTTCATTTCCTTTATAATACAGTAGATTCCCGGAGTTTAGCTGTATTCGGTTTTCTTCTTTCCGTCGAGTTTTCGATAGGCCTATGATATCCCATTTTATATTTTTTAGTTCTTCCTCCAGTTCATGTACTTTTTCATCCGTGGACATTGATTTAATATTGTATGTCCCTATTGACAGACTGATAGATTTTCTTGGTTTCTGTTGTGGTCGTCTTAGTGGGTTTTTGTTCTTATCTATCAAGAGCGAATTATTGCCTCCCCCAGACTCCGTGAGGCAGACCTTTGAGGTGTGGGATTCAGAAATTTCCTTACCCACCTAGGGACCATTTCCGTTTGATTTATTATTCGCCATGATAAAAAGAGGGGGGTAATGGCAGTTAAAACACCACGCTTTCCATGCGGGTTGGTGAGTTCTTATTCAGCCGCCCATTCTGGGTCAGACGCTGTTTGTAGCCGCTCACTCTGAGACAGACGCTACTGGTTTGTGATCTTATACTATCCCTAAAATCAAGGGTTGCCAGCTCCGCCATCTTCGCCGTACCGAAAGTATTCTTCGTCGCCTTGGATGCCGTTCTGGACTTCATCCGTGACCCTGGACATAGCACCTTAGCAGGTGCTAGCTTCCCGGGTCAGCAAGCTCCTGGAATCTGCAGGGGGCAGGGATTGATTCACTTTCCCTGATAGAACTTGTAACGTTACAAACGTCACATCTTTGATATTTTATTTTTAAATAATTATTTTACCTTATTTCCTTTAATATTTCATTAATAATTATCTTCTTCTAATTGGTTTACCCATTTTCCCCTTTAAAAATCGGTTGGCGCTCTCTTTTATTACCCTCTTTTATTATCTTCTATTTAATATATCTCTTTCATTTAAATCATCATACTGAACATACCTCGTATATTATTCATACTCTCCAAATATCTGTATTTTCAATACGGACATAGTACTTGGTACTTCATAGTACTTGGTTGTCATTTTAAATGTCGTTTTCAATGACAGTGTCACTTTATAGACCATAGACTTGACCCCTTCTCCCTGACATACACTGGAAGGGAAAAATTAATCCTTAAAAAGGCATGTAATTCGAAAAATAAATCATTTTGTTCCATCAAATCATCTCTTGGGGTAAGGATAACATTATATTATAATTATATTTCTCCATCTAACAGTTTTTATATTGTTTTTTTTTTATCTAACCTAACTTCCAATGTCAGACCATGTGTTTTGATGTTTTAGTTTCAAATATAATTATCTTTTAATTTACATGTATGCACGCTTAGTAATCAGAATTTTAACTATTCTCATCTAAATTTCATTTGATTTATTCTTGTCATCTGCTACTCTTTCTGACGATTAGAACGGCAGATGGCACACGTTGGTTTTTCTTCTTGATTGTTGATATGTGTTTTACTGTTACAGTTTTTGGAATAAAATCTACTTTCTCCTTTCGGGAGCAGGAAGCCCATCGCCGGCGATGCACCAGATGGCTGACAACATGAGACCATGACATATAGACTGCACAACCACCACCTCTAGCTGCAGGGGCCTTGGGCCGAAGATCCGTCCAGGCCTACGAGAAGTCTACAACAGCAGTACCATTCGACATCAAGAATATACCATCAGCTACCAAAAGCCATGAGTATAATCCAGAATTGTTAGTTTTTGGCAAGAATTTTAATACATTTGTTAATGCAATTTACTACGTCATTTTATTTATTATATCTTTATGAAAAATAAACATGATTAGTTAAAATATATTGTTTTGTTTGCTACCATTCCAATTTTCATAGTTCATATCTGAGGTTAGGACAAGACGAACACACACCTGAGTGACTGAGCTAAGCTAAGGGTGTAACGATGGCTATCTTAGTTGATTGGGGTAATATTTTCGAATGTTATTACAATTAGCTGGGTAGTCCAGCGCTTAAACTCGTTTCATACTATCCAATAGAATCCAAGGGACTCCAAAGGAGTTCCTACCCGCTACCCGCAATAAGTACTATATCGTCGGCAAAACGCAGATGGTTGAGCATTTCTCCATCTATTTTTATTCCTTTATTTTCCCACTTTAGCATTTTAAAGGCGTATTCGAGGACCGCTATAAATAATTTAGGTGAGAGAGTGTCGCCCTGTCTCACACCTCGCTTGATATGAATTTCTCTAATAGTATCATGTAGTTTTACATGCATTGTGGCGTTTTGGTATAATGTTTGCACTAACTTTGTAAACCGGTAATCTATTCTACTATTGTTCAGAGCAGTTATATTGCTGTCTAATTCCACAGTGTCGAAGACTTTGTGAAAGTCTACGAAGATAAGTACCAGTGGTCTGTTATATTCTATCGACTTTTCTATTAACGTTTTTACTGAATAGTACAGGAACGGCTTCATTACAGACTATCACAGGTCTCCCTCCGCTGGAATTATATATTTCGGCGGTAGCCTTTATGACCATCCTGAGACTCGAAGCAAACAATACTTGGAGGCCGAATTATGTATTGAATAGCCACACAAACACTACTGGGACTATACTTGACAAATCCATCTTTATGATGAACTCAGATATGATGACACCAGAACTAATCTTCACTGAGAAGATTAACACAATTATACCATCTAGAGAACAAAAAAGTACCAAATATTAATGGGGACTTAGTATGGTTCACTGATGGATCTAAAACTGCCCATGGTACTGGATCAGGTGTCTTTGAGCAAACATGTAACTACAATAAATCTTACAGCCTATGTCAACATACAACGGTATTCCAGGCTGAAGTTTTTGCTTTGGTGGCCTGCATTGATGAAATCATTGATGAACACCGTAAAGCTAAGGGAATCAACATTTACACAGATAGCCAATCGGCTATTCTGGCTGTAAAGAACCCTCTCACCAAATCAAAACTGGTGAGAAACTGCAAAGATATCCTCAATAACCTGGCAAAAGACAATAAAGTGTCTTTAATATGGGTGCCGGGTCATGAAGGGGTGCATGGGAACGAACGAGCAGATATGTTAGCGAAACAAGGCTCGGGAGAAATTTTTGAAGGCCCAGAACCTTTCTGTGGCATCACTAAAGATGCTACGAAAAACGAGGTTCGGAAATGGCTGCTAAAGAATCATCAAAATAAATGGAGAACCACCCAAGGGCAAATCCAGACTAAAAAAATAATCAAGAATATTGATAAAACACTCTCGAACAGTTTGATGAACCTCAATAAACGAGGTCAAAACGGTCACTGAAATGTTGACTGGACATTGCCGTTTAAGAAATCACCTATACAAACTAGGTAAAGTGAATGAACCATGGTACAGAAATGGAAGTGAAATGGAAGAAGAGACTGCCACACACATACTATGCCATTGCAGTGTGCTAGGTGATGTAAAGAAGGACTTTACTGTTTAAATGAGGTTTGAACCAGAAGAGATCCTAAAACTACCAATAAGAAAATTGTTGGCCTTCGTTGAGGCCACAGGACTTATTAGAGTAAGGAGAACAACAGGGTTTGGTACAAAATTTTTATGACCAAGTGCCAAAGACTAATAAGTCTCGCCTGAGTTAAAAAGAAGAAGAAGAGAAGAAGAGAAGACCTGAACATAATCGGAGGAGACGGCCCAGAAAATAATAAGCCCCAAACAACAAGGGAAATATTCTACGATCAATTGCAACAAGTAGTAGATCAAGTTAAAGGAAAGTTGATAATACTTCGCGATTTTAATGCTGGAATAGGCAACCAAGTAATACCCGGAATTAAACAAAAACAAAATGAGAATGTCAAAAACGAAAATTGAAGACGGATGATAAACTTCTTCACGAATAACCAACTTCGAATAAACAACACCTTTTTTGACCACAAAGACCAACACAAATATATACATTCCATAACACCCGTGGACAAAGATTTATGATAGATTATGTTGTAACTAACAGAGATATACATCTATAAAAAATAATCGACGTAAGATGCCTCAACTCAGCAGATGTAGGTAGTGACCACAGCCTAGTATTATGTAAAATTAGAATCACCAGGAAATACTTCACACCTAAGAGAGTGGCATCAACACAAACAAAAATCAAAGTCGAAGGACTAAATACGGAATCCATGGAATACTTATACAGAAAAAGAATATCAGAGAAGATTGCTGAGAATGGAATATTAGAAAACAATAACATCGAGGAAAGCTGGGAAAAACTCAAAAGTAACATAATTATCGCAGCAACAGAATCACTTAGAGAGAGGAAAGTAACTAATACTAATATATCAAAGAAAACCCCATGGTTTCCAGAGGAAGATAAAATGTGAAGAAAAGAACAAAGCATTTTCAGTACAGAACAAAACAAACGCAGCAGGCATACAACCACTATAAACAAATTAGAAACGAAACGAACACTTTAGCCAGACAAACAAAAAAATGGAACACTGGGAGAGCTTCTCAAAACAGACGAAACACAAAAGGAAATATGGAGAATGATCAGAGCACAAAGAAAAAAGATGAACGAACTAATAGAAACAAACACATTGATAAGGAAACTTGGGCAGACTATTTTCGATCTCTCTTCGCTAAAGGTGACGATAACGAACCACCAACACCTGAAGTGACAACAAACGAAGAAATAAACATTGAAGAAGCATAGGTAACGGAAGCATTAAGGAAATTAAAAATCACCAGGAGAGGACAGAATATCGAACGAACTACTAAAGTACGGAGGACAAGATCTGAACAAACAACTATTAAAACTAATCCAAAAAATAATACATAGTACAAAAGAGAATACCACAAGATCAAGCATCCATCCTAATACCTCTCTTTAAAAAGGGAGAAAAATTGGACCCGGAGAATTACAGAGGCATTAATTTACAGACAGTAACAGACACAATTTACAGACATAATTTACAATTTAATAACAACAAACTGGCATACTTATAAAAATGTATAAACATTTTCAATTTCGTTGCAATCCGAAAACGGAACAGTACTATATTCTGGTTCAATCGGAGAGTGCAGGAAGAGTCTACCGGTTTCGGGGCTTTTTTGTCCCATCATCAGTAGTCCCATATCCTCTTTTCTACGACCAAACCAGATGCGTGCCGTCTCGAATTGCAACGAACGAAATGTCCCGGATATCGTAGCGATATCTGCTAAGAAACAAACTTAAAATTCTCAATCTAGTAGTACAAAAACCGACAATAAATAATATTTTTCTCCATACCACCAGATCGACAACAGATGGAAATCTCTTTGGTTACTACCTCCGCGACTTTCAAAAATTATGAGCCATACGGGTGCCGAGACGAAAATTAAGATGAGGGTATTTTAAATTCACGTCCCATCAGCGTGGTAAAGTTCCAACAAGAAGGTTTCCTAAGTACTCCAAGAAGAGTAAATAAATTAAAAAATATATAAACATTTCCAATTTCGTTTCAACCCGATAACGCAGCAGTGCTATATATTCTCGTTCAATCGGAGAGTGCAGGAAAAGCCTATACCGGTTTCAGGGCTTTTTTGTCCCATCATTAGTAGTCCCATATCCTCTTCTCTCCGACCAAACCAGATAACTCGACGCGTGCCGTCTCGGATTACAACGAAAGAAATGTCACGGATATCGTAGCGACATCTGCTAAGAAATAAACTAAGTTCTCAATCTAGTAGAACAGAAACCGACAATAAATAACATCGTTCTCCATACCACCAGTTTGACAGCAGATGGAAATCTCTTTGATTACTACCTTCGGGACTTTCAAAAATGATAAAAACTGCACTCTCCGATTGAACCAGAATATAGTACTGCTGAGTTTTCGGGTTGCAACAAAATTGAAAATGTTTATACATTTTTTAATTTATTTACTCTTTTTGGAGTACTTAGGAATTCTTCTTGTTGGAACTTTACCACGCTGAGCAGATGGGACGTGAATTATTTAAAATTCCCTCATTTTAATTTTCGTCTCGGCACCCGTATGGCTTATAATTTTTGAAAGCCTCGGAGGTAGTAACCAGAGAGATTTCCATCTGTTGTCAATCTGGTGGTATGGAGAACGATATTTATTGTCGGTTTCTGTACTACTAGATTGAGAACTTAGTTTGTTTCTTAGCAGATGTCGCTACGATATGACAGGGTCAAATTTAAAGACGTTATCCATTTATTGTACGCAAGAGAGGTACCTCTAGGAATAATTAAAACGATCGAAAATATGCACCAGAACAACACACTAAGAGTAAAAGTAGAAGAAGAACTAACTAAACCAGTTGAAGTTGGCAATGGGATAAGACAGGGAGACTTCCCGAATCCTCTATTGTTCAACCTGATCATGGATGAAATAATAAAAAAAGTAAGAACAAAAAAGGATACCAAATGGGAGAAAAACAACTAAAAATAAGCTGCTATACAGACGACGCAAAACTAATCTCTCAAAATAAAGATGATTTACAACGTAAGCTGCACCAATTTAATATAACCGCTAGAAAATTTAGCATGTTAATTTCCCCAAAAATACTAAATGCATGGTTATAAGAAAAAATCTACTTACTTACTTACTTAAGTCGTCCTCTTATACCTTACGGTGTCGAGGTCCTTACGGTGTCGAGGTAAGAACAAATCTAATAAGGTGTAAATTAGAGCTGGAGAGTCAGATAATAGAACAAGTCATGGAGTTTAAATATCTAGTCATCACACTATCTAGCTACAGAAAGCTCGAAACTGAAGTGGCAGATCAGGTGAATAAAGCAAACAGAGCCGCAGGCTGCCTGAATGACACAATATGGCGAAATAAAAATATCGGAAAAGAAGAGAAAGGCAAAATTTACAAAACAGTCATCAGACCAATAATGACATACGCAGCAGAAACACGACCTAATACAGAAAGGACAAAAATAATGCTAGAAGCAGCAGAGATGAAAACACTTCCGAAAAATCGATGGTAAGACACTATGGGATAGAGTTAGAAGTGCAGATATACGATCGAGATGCAAGGTGGACAACATTAATAATTTGGTGAAAAACAGAAGAGTAGCATGGAACGACCACATAAGCCGAATGACAACAAATAGAGTAGTAAGGACGGCGAGAGACGGTTCCCCAATAGGAAGACGATTAGTGGGAAGACCACGAAAACGATAGAATGACAACTTACTGGAGGCACATTAAAAAACAGACAGAGTCATGTCTACACAAAAAGATAAAGAAGAAGGTAAATTGCGGTTTATTTGTGAGCTTATAAAAAAGGGGATAAACTCTTTGGGAGTTCGTAGTCTAATTAGAATATTTACATCATCAAGTAGTACGTAAGTAAGTGTGAAGTTATATTCGTGTGTATTTATTTTTGTTAGTTGCTAATAAATTATTAATTTATTTCACGACTTCGAGTTATTACACATCGTCAATCGAGAAGTTCGGACATAGAACAATCGAATTATATTCGAATTTATATTATAATCGAATTATACATCTAGGCTAATAACATAACTTTAAAAATTTTTTAATTTAATTCAATAACACACATGCTGTGGACCACAAGATCTAGGCCAAGTATGTCAATTTTGAAAAGACAAAACGTAACAAAATTAGGTTATACATATTACCAGACTTTTTAAAATATTCTTTTTTAATTTCCGAAGTGAAAATCGAAACCTCAAACTTTAGTTAATTAAAAAGTTAATTTTCATTACACCAGTAGATAATTATGGCTTAATCCAATATAAAAAATTTTTTTTGAGTATGAGCTTAATACAATACTCAAATTTTACTTAATATTTTTCAACACTTCCGCTGAACACTGCCAAATATTTTTGTTTTGTATAGCGGCGATGGGTATACCGTCTAACTCTACAATAATTCTCTTAGCATGGAACTAGGAACCACAGAAAAAATCAGCAAACAGTAACCTTGTTTAATCAGAAAGTGGAATAATAAATGCGGTGACTTACGTTTAGAAGTTCCTGTTGTTTTCTTCTTACCAAAAATTAACTAAAAATACTGCCGCACAATATTCTATACCGGCTTAATTTAAATTAAATCTTTAAACGTCGATAAAAAAGGTACGAGAACCAAGAACACTTATTTATATATTTTATAACACACGGATGATTTACTGGACTTACCGGTATAGGCACAGTATAAAGAGGGAACCTCTATATACTGTGGTATAGGTAAAAATGACTACTGGTTGACTGGTTGTGGTTTGTGATTTTTCACAGGTAGTTGTTTTGTCGGCTACCCTGCCTCAATCTTTCTACCTGAAGTGTCAAAGCCCACAACCCGGCTTTAAGTGAAGAAATCTCCCTCCCCTTTTATTTTGATCCGTTTTTTCCGTTTATTGCTAAATACATTGAACACGTTAAATACATTTGTTGTTAAAAATAATGTAAATATTATACAGTAAGGACATTTAGGTTGAAATAAAATCATTTTCTCGAGAATGGGCGATTCTGGAGATAAATCCCGAAACAAGTCGATTTTTATTGTTAAATTACGATTTTTTGGCATATATTATATCATACTAGTGACGGCCTCGGTCTGGGCGTAATGACGTGGTCGATAATTTTTTTTTAACGAGAATAGAAGTCGTGTGATAGCTCATTGGAAAGGTTACTTAATTCTCCCTTCAGTAATATAAACAATAACGTAATTATTTATAAAGGGGGTGTCCAATAGTTTTTTTTTAATTAAATTAGTTGATATAAAAAAAGAATGTATGTAATTTATTTAATTCAAAATACATTTTATTGCTCTCGGAAAAGAGAAAAAATGTTTGTTTGACAAATAAATATGGGTTCTCCCTTAAAATCAAGTTAAAGCTGCCACCCTCCTACCTTTTGGCTGTTCTAACATTTAATTTAAGCGAAAAGAAATGTTTATTTACGAAATAAACATTTATTTTCTATTTTCTGACAGCAATATAATGTATATTGAGTTAAATAAATTACATACATCCTTCTTTTTGCGTTAAATAATTTAATTCAAAAATTATTTTTTGGTCACCCTGTATAAGAAATGGTATTACTGTTGATATTACTGAATATAAAATTGAATAACCTTTAAAATGACATAGCACACGATATATCATAGTAGAACCTAAAAGAAAACGTATGAGCACTATGCCGTCACTTTTTAGGGCACATGCGTCGACAGTGGCGCATCAAATTTTCCACTTATGGATGGGATAAATAAAGGGTGCCCTCCCTAACTTCCAGAATTCTTTTTTTATTTTTTAAGTTTTTGTGATTCAAAAATAAGAATTAGCGCAATTTTAACCCACCAACCCCTTCCCCCTCCCTCACCAACAAAAACGTCATTTTTCGTTCTTATTTTTTTTAGGTGGGATGAAGTAAATTTCAAAAAATTCTCACGTTTAGATGAAGCTTTTAAAAAACACGTCTATTTTTTATTGACCCAAAGAATGAGTGTATGTACATAAGCTCAAAAAAAATTTTATTTTTTTTGGAAAAAAAGCGTATAATTTCTTTTTGGAGATGGCTGCAGGTAATTTTTTTTTATTTTGTGTATTTTATCAAACACTATATCTCTAATTGTTTTCAGATTTTTCCGTAAGCGTCGCCCCCTTCAAAAACCCGAAAAACTGCTTTTTAGTAGGGTTTTTTTGGGGATTTTTTCTATTCTATAGACTTCAAAATAGTTCAAATCCAAGTTTTTTTATAGGTTATATGTAAATTGAAGCAATACTGATTCCTTTAGAAAATAAAAAAAAAATAAATTTTTCGATTTTTGAACGTGAACTTTACGGAAAAATCTGAAAAAATTATAAATATAGTGTTTGATTAAATACATAAAATAAAAAAATAGACCCGCAGCCATTTTCAAAAAGAAGTTACAGGTTTTTTTTAAAAAAAAAAACAATTTTTTTGAGGTTATGTACACTCAACCTAGGGGTTTAAATAATAGACGAATTTTGTAAAAGCACCAACAATGCGTGTAATTTTTTTGAAATTTTAAAATTGATTGCATCCCAGCTAAAAGAATAAAAACGAGAAATGCCTTTTTTGATGAGGGTAAAGGGGGAAGGGGGTGGTGTGTTAAAATTGCAGTGAATCTTATTTTTTAATCACATGGAACTTAAAAAAATCTAAATTGAGTTTTAGGAGTAAGGGAGGGTACCCTTCAATTTATTTATCCCGTCCATAAGTGGAAAGTTTGATGCGCCACTATCAATGCATATGCCATTAAAAAGGGTCGGCATAGTGGGCCGACGGGGTTCTAACCAATGATCCCCGGACAAATTATTCTGGACAAAAAAATCCCCACAAATAATCCCCAAACAAGTAATCCCCGGACAAAATATCCCCACAAAAAATTCCGGACAAATATTTCCCACAATTTTTTTTGGACAAAATATCCCCACAAAAAATTCCGGACAAAAAATCTTCAAGAAATGTTTGCTGCCCGGCTAAGGCTCCACGGGGGACAAATTTACGCTAGCAGTAGCCGTAAAACGAACTTAAGGTGCCGCGGAACGGAATAGGAATAGCCAAACTGAACCGACTACAGGACTTGTGCGTGTGCGTAGTTTGCAATATACAGCAAGGAAAAACAATAGGTATACATGCTCCCTCATACGTCATGGGATACCACTATACCACTCTATCTGTATCAGTAGAATAGAGAGGGCGGGTCAAGTTCCACAGCACTTAGGCCACAATGGACAGCCTAAGTCTGACGTCACCAATATATTGACTCCAAACAATTTGTTTGCAACGTTAAATGCTCATAAGAAATTTTTCATTTATGTGCTTTGTGTGGCAAAATAAGACTTTTCATTTAGGTATTTCGTTAAAGAAACGTGTTAATAAAGAGATTTTTATTCGTTTTTGCTCAGGTGGTTTTTATTCCTTAGTGGTTGAAAATAAACATAACCTCAAAACTGTTTACGTTCTAATCATTGCATTAAATTAACTCACCTGAGCAAAAACGAATAAAAATCTCTTAACTGACAACTTTCTTTAACTAAATACCTAAATGAAAAGTCTTATTTTGTCACACAAACCACGTAAACAATAAACTAAAAATTCCTTATGAGTGTTTAAGATTATAAACAAAATTGTTTGGAGTAAAATATAAGTTCCTCTCAATTTTGTGACGTCAAGACTTAGGATGTCCATTGACCCATTGTGCGTCCTCCCAGGGGGTTGTCGTCCTTAGTTCATTATCCATCCTGCCATTTCCAGGAAGGCGGACAAATCACCATGAGACATCTCCCCTATGTCGGCAGGTGTAGGCCAAGGCTCGCCGAATGCATACTCACGTATTGACGATAACTCCGGATATTCACATAGGACATGCTCGACAGTTTCGTCATCTCGTTCACACTTCCTGCACATAAGTGGGTCTACTAGCACCAGTGTGTGGAGGTGTTTTCTTAGTTGACAATGGCCACTTAAAAAACCAACTGTCAAGCGTAGGTTTTTCCTGGTCAGTCTCAAGTAATTTTCTGATGCTAAATTCCCAAGGTTCCTTAGTGTTTGTTACCTTGGTAAGTCTACATTCTGGCCCTTCTTCCTCTCTTTTCAGAGTTTGCGCGTGGGAGTGACATTTGGCAATTTTCACGATTTTTGCAGTTGACCAGCCAAAAGATCACCGGGTCCTAAGAATCTTAGGCCGGCTGCCTTCCTAGTTAGCTGGTCAGCAATGCTTCTTCTTCTTCTTCTTTTTGTATAGACAATTCTCTGTCTGTTTATTTTTTCAATATGCCTCTAGTAAGTTGTCGTTCCACCGTTATCGTGGTCTTTCCACTGATCGTCTTCCTATTGGGAACCGTCTCTCGCTGTCCTGACTACCCTATTTGATGTCATTCGGCTTATGTAGTCATTCCATTCCATTCTGTTCCATTCTGTTTCTTACCCAGTTATTAATGTTATCCACCTTGCATGTCCGTCGTATATCTGTACTTCTAGCTCTGTCCCATAGAGTCTTACCATCGATTTTTCGAAGGGTTTTTATCTCCGCTATGTCGAGCAATATTTTTGTCCTCTCTGTATCATGTCGTGTTTCTGCCACGTATGTCATTATTGATGACTGTTTTGTAAATTCTGCCTTTCATTTCTTTTCGGATACTTTTGTTTCTCCATATTGTGTCATTTAGGCAACCTGCGACTCTGTTTGCTCTATTCCTTGATCTTCCACTTCTGTTTCGAACCTTCCGTAGCTGGATAGTGTGATGCCCCTATGTATTTAAACTCCATCACTTGTTCTATTGTCTGACCCTCCAGCTCCAATTTACATAAGTATTATTGGATCTGCTGTTATAACCATCAATTTTGTCTTTTTTGAGGAAATTAACATGTTAAATTTTCTGGCGGTTATGTTAACTTGGTGCAGCATACGTTGTAAATCATCTTCACTTTGAGAGATTAGTATTGCATCGTCTGCATTGCAAATTATTTTAAGTTGTTTTTTTCCAATTTGGTATCCTTAGAAAAGAGGTATTAGGATGCTTGATCTCCATTCTTGTGGTATTCTGTTTTGTTTTATTATTTTTTATATTAGTTTTAATAGTTGTTAAGTTAGATCTTGTCCTCTGTACTTTAGGAGTTCGTTCTATATTCTGTCCTCCCCTGAAAATTTTCTATTTTTTAATTTTCTTAATGCTTCCTTTACCTATCCTCCCTCGATGTTTATTTCTTCGTTTGTCGTAACTTCAGGTGTTAGTGTTAGTGTTTCATTATCGTCGCCTTTGGCAAATAGAGATCGGAAGTAGTCTGCCCATGTTTTCTTCTGAATGTGTTTCGCTTTTATTAGTTCGTTCATCTCCTTTCTTTGCCCTCTGATCATTCTCCATACTTCTTTTTGTGTTCCGTTTAAGTCGTGTTCCATCTGTTTTGAGAAACTCAGCCAGTGCTTCCTTTTTATTTGTCTCACTAAAGTATTCGTTTCGTTTTTGATTCGTTTGTAGTGGTTGTATGCCTGTTGTGTTTATTTTGCTCTGTATTGTAAAAAGGCTTTCTTCTTTTCTTCACATTTATCTTCACTTCCTCTCTAAACCACGGGGTTTTCTTTAATGTGTGAGTATTCGTTACTTTTCTCTCTCCAAGTGATTCTGTTGCAGCGTTGATTATGTTATCCTTGAGTTTTCGCCAGCTTTCATCGATGTTAATATCGATTCTAATCTAATATTGTCTCATCGATTCTAATATTCCATTCTCAGCAATCTTCTCTGATATTCTTTTCCTGTATAAGTATTCCATGGATTCCGTATTTAGTCCTTCGCCTTTGATTTTTGTTTGTGTTGGTGCTGCCCTCTTGGGTGTGAAGTATTTCATAATGATTCCTATTTTACATAATACATGGTCGCTATACCATATATGGACAATATGGTCGCTACCTACATCTGCTGAGTTGAGGCGTCTTCCGTCGATTATTTTTGATGGATGTATATCTCTGATGGTTACAACATAATATATCATAGATCTTTGTCCACGGGTATTATTGAATGTATATGTTTTGGTCCTTGTGGTCAAAAAATGTGTTGTTTATTTTAAGTTCGTTATTCGTGCAGAAGTTTATCATCAGTTCTCCATTTTCGTTTTTAACATTTTCATTATGTTTCTGCTTAATTCCGGGTATTACTTGGTTACCTATCCGAGCGTTAAAATCCCCCAGTATTATCATCTTCCCTCTAGCTTTTCCACAGCAATGCGATTGCCTTTATTCCATTGTGTCCTTTAACCCACCTCAGGATGATGTGGTTACCATCCGAAGCTTGGTCTAGTGACTCATGATACTCCATTACTAGTCCTGATATGACACGTGATCTGTTCAGAGTTAGTAGCGCTTGTCTGCTGTCTGTGCAGTTATTAGGGTTTTACCGGCTATACCTTTCCAAGTTATCTCTTTTCCGCTATGGCGATACCAGCCAGTTCATTCTGAACTAAGCTGGCATCTTTGCCCATATCCCATTTTATACTAAGATTCAATGATCTGGAATATATCCCGCATCCTGAGCCTTTTTCTATTTTAGAGCCGTTGGTGTAGATGAAATATGCATTTGACACATTTGACTCCCTTGGATGTCCTGTTTCGATTTTGTAGCGTTTGTCGAAGACAAACGTAGGTTTAATTGAGTCGCATCCATGGCCTGCATGCAGCTGGGGCAGTGCCTCCAGCTCAGCCTGCCAGAAAGGACATCTCAATTGTCCCTTTCCTACATCAAGGTTTGCACCCGCTGAGCGCAATCTCATCATCGTCATCAGCGCCACCTCTTTAATATATATGTCTAAAGGGGTGATGCCAATGAGCAACTCCATTGCAAAAGTTGGTTAACTATTTAGATGGGAAATAAGCCACAATTAAATTGATAAAATAATTTTATTAACGTTTCGACGCCCAAATCGGGTTCTTCTTCTTAAAGTCTCCTCTCCTATCGGAGGTTGGATATCATAATGGCTATGGTCACTTTGTTGGCTGCTGCTCTGAATAGTTGTAATGAACTACAGTTAAACCATTCTCTAAGGTTCCTCAGCCAGGAGATGCGTCTTCTTCCTATGCTTCTTCTTCCTTGGATCCTTCCTTGCATAATAATTCTCTGCAACTCATATTTTTCTCCTCTGGTAATGTGACCCAAATATTCCAGTTTTCTAGTTTTTATACTTTTCAAATCGGGTGTCGTTGTCAAAATACAAAATACTACTAAATTAAACAAAAATGTTGTTGCTAAGTAAAAAATTCTTCTACTACTTTATTTAATCTGACTCATGTATATTGGCAATTCAAACGTATATTATACATTTTAAAGTAGAAGACTTTATGGTATTGCCAATATTTATGAGTAGCGTTCCTGGGACGACTTTACTAAAAGATAGTTCATTAGATTATATGAAATCAATCCCAACTCAAGAAGAGACAATAAAATTTACAATGGAAAAGGAATACAATAACACTTTGACTTTCCTCGATGTTTTAGTCTCAAAGAAGGATACTGGATATGAGACTCAAGTATATAGAAAACCAACACACACCAACAGATATCTCAATTAAAAATCAAATCACAACATCAACGTTAAAAAGGGAATCGTTAAATCCTTATATGATAGAGCCAAAATTACTTGTTCTAACGAAAATTCATTTTTAGAAGAATTAACATCTGTTTTAGTTTAATTATTTAGTTTAATTATTTAATTATTTTAGTTTAATTAGTTAACATCTGTTTTATTAAAAAATGGTTAACTTTTTCGTTTATAAATACGGAATTGTCAAGATTGTATCGAATGGAACAGAACAACTTAGAACGGGATCCTACAACATTCACAAGAAATAATACGAGGAAAATATCAATACCATATATAAAAGGACTATCCGAGCAACTTAAAACAATAGGAAATAAATTCAACATTTCAGCAACATTGAAAACAACAAACACATTGAGATCTATTTTATCTAAAACTAAACCTAACAATGAACAAGAAAGAACAAAGAATTGCATTTATAAAATACCTTGTGAATGCGAAAAATTTTATTTCGGTGAAACATCAAGACCATTAAACGTTAGAATAAGTGAACATCAGTCTTATATTAAAAATAGAGAATTTGATAGATCTCAAATATGTCAACACGCATGAGATAATGAACATAGAGTTCAGTGGAGAGATTCAACTATAGTCCTGAAAGAATCAGATAGTAAAAAGAGAAAAATCAAAGAAGCGGTCCTAATTATGCTAAATGAAACCAATTGTGTCGCAAATTCCTTGGTAGAATGTAGTAATAGGATGTGGTTACCCATACTGAAAGAGGAAGTCAATAGAAAGAAAATATGTGCCACGATTAGTAAGTCAATAACATATCGAGTTAGTACATATTTTATATTTTAGTATTACTTATTGTATATTTATGTATTATTAATAGTATTTATAATTTAAACATAATATTAAAGTCAGAATTTGGTATTAGTTTTTAAAAGTAAATTAAATATAAGACCAAATACTTACGATATCAGGGATAGTATCACGATGTTTTTTTCCTGGTTTTCCCTCGTGATTTACTATGGAATCTCTAACGCGAGAATTTTACTGTCAACGTTGCATTTGGTTGTCTTTTTAAAGACAGATCACATGCTATGATTTTTTTGTGACCGATATTCTTGAGTTGGGATTGATTTCATGAATGATTGTAATAGAATGAACTATCTTTTAGTAAAGTCGTCCCAGGAACGCAATTCATAAATACAGTGGAACCCCGTTAACTCGGATTAATCGGGACCGCGGCCGATCCGGGTTATCGAAAATTCGGGTTAGCCGGAGAAAATGGTAAAAATTATTAAAATATGGTATGCTTATAGATAAACTCCGTTATAATTGGCACACAGACACTTGTAAACCACGTTCGCGTTCCACACATACAAAGCGTCGTCGAGAGTCTCATTTTTAGCTTTCTTATCTTTGCACCGATTGTCCAAACTGTCTTTTGTTATCATTTTGAAACAAAAACAACATTTTAAGTTTTATTGCCATTACGTAGACAAAAAATCACGGAAACACAAAATCTGAATATATTTACGAACGATTACAGAACGGAACGAACAATGCGACTTTACTACACACAATACCGTCTCGCAACGAGAACGAACTTATGTTATTTAATAAGAGTGAAGACTAAGACCATTGTTTGAAAAATAATTTTTTAATAGTTTTTTCTAAACAATGCTAAGACAGTTTCAAGTAAATAAAGGATACTACAGATGCTTGTTGGTTTCGATAACACATTTTTACTAAGGTATATTATGTATCAAATTACACAAATACGCATTATCTCTCATTGTATAATGTGTTTGACATTGAAAATTGAAACGAATGAACTACATAGGAATTCGCTAAAGCGACAAATTTTTACGAAGAAAGTTTTATTATGATAAATAAAATTAGCCTGAAAAATATAAGATATTTTAGTATTGGAACAATATGTTTATAAGGAAAGATAAAAGAAAATATTTTAAGATGTTGAAAAGAAATTGGAAAATCCAGCATAAAGGACATACATTTTTATTGTTGTAATGTTTGTCTGATAAAAATCGGTCCGGGTTAGCCGGACTTCCGGGTTATCGGGGGCCGACTTATCGGGGTTCCACTGTAATGGCAATATCATTTTAAAGTCGTCTACTTTAAAACGTATAATATACGTCTGAATTGCCAATATAGAGTCAGAATAAATAAATTATTAGAAGAATTTTTTTACTTAGCAACAACATTTTGGTTTTATTTAGTAGTATTTTGTATCTTGACAACGGCACCCGATTTGGGCGTCGAAACGTTAATAAAATTATATTTGCAATTTAATTGTGGCTTATTTTCCATCTAAATAGTTAATCATAAAAATGCCACAAGGAAATAGCTTCAGAACAGCAACAGCAACAGCAACAGCAATAGAACAGTTGGTGTTGTTTTCATGGCGCCTGTTATATTTAGGCAAGCCATCCGCTGAATGTGGTTTAGTTTGTTGATCGCTGTTGCTTGTAGCACTTTTGGTACCCAAGCAATACCTCCGTAAGTTAGAATTGGCCTAATGACAGTAGTGTAGATCCAGGCAACCGATTGCCGATACTGTTTATAGGCAATATATACTCTTTTAGCTCTACTATCTAAGGAGTTATGACTGTAGTTTCTACCTGTTCAGAGAAGTTCGGACTGTAATTTTGAATCCTAGGGGGTGTAAAGCTCGTGATCCTCCTTTTTCTGATGAAGGGGACCATCTCTGTCTTTTATAGATACTGAGTGTTCCTTGTACCACGTGTCTATTAGTCTGAGAGCAACTTGTAATGTCTCACATAGTGTATTATTAAACTTACTTGTCAAGACGGTTATATGGTCTGCATAGGCTATTGTTTAGAAACCGTTCTAACTGAGTTGGTAAACCACGATATCCAAAATTTTCTAGCTGCTAGTGGGTACATCATGGACTCAAAAAACAATAAAAACAAACAAACCAACAAAAAACCAAAACCAAATACCCAGGCTGGACCAAAACGTTCACCTCAGCTAGAAGCCGCGGTTGAGCATGGACAGCAATGTTCACCTCAAATTTCGGCTCAAACGGAGGCTGGACAAAAACGTTCACATCAGTCTGAAGCCTGAGTGGAGAATGGACAGCAATGTTCACCTCAAACTTCGATCCAACGAGAGGCTGGACAAGGATCCCCTCAGGGTAATCGACCAAAGCGCCACAGACTTTGTGGCGCATGAAGGAGGAAGGCCAGAGAGGTGACGGGGAAGACACCTACGGGAGCCACCCATCCCTCTCCAGTCTCTCTCAAAACAAAGGTGAAGGTGCCCGCATAAGAGGCTGTCAATAGTTCCACCTCCAAAAGAGGACAGAAACCCGCGGTGTGAAGCGCCTTCGCCCAAGCACTTCTACGGATGTCACCAGAATCACAAGAAGGTACACAGCCATGGAAACGACACTGCCCCTTACCAAAGCTTTGCGGAAGCCGCCGTGGCACACCTAAGGGTAGCTATCATAGATATGGCAAACCCGTACGGCAAGGTTACTGCCGACCGGGAAAACCATATCAAACGCAGCTTATGGAGAAATTGGACAGAGCAATCTTGTTCACTTCCAACAGCCAAGCAATAGCACCCACGTTTAAGTCGTGGACCTATTCTGGTGAGATCATCAAAGAAGTTTGTGATGACGACGGGGCGCTTACGTGACAATGCAATCTCCAACACAAAAAGGTGGCAACCGTGATACTCTACCGCCATCTGGATGTAATGGAGAATACAATAGCATTATTCCAAGAACCTTGGATAATTAAGACCAAAATAACTAGTTTCGGCAGTCTAAATGGTCAAATATTCATCTTACCAAGCAACCAACAACCGAGAACAGCAATAATATGTTCCCAGGAAAATCAAAGCTTCCTCCTGGTGCAGTTTTACACATCAGATGTAACTGCTGTTAAAGGAAAATGTCCATGGGGAAAAGGCAAAAGCAGAGATTTAATACTAAGATCGGTTTACCTACCCTCAGACGCAGCCACCCTACTACTCGAGTTAAGTCTATGACTATATTATTAGAAAAGATTTGTATATCTTCAATAGAGGCACGGAACCTACATTTATAAATGTTCGTAGCCAAACACTCATAGATATCACGAGAGCAACAGCAGAAATATCTAATAAAATTCAGAATTGGCAGGGTATCCCTATGTCTGATCACCTCTGGTTGACCTATATTATTAGTCTGCAACAAGCCTTATCAAATCTCGCGATCCTAGGAGGATTGATATTTATCAATCAAACCACAGAGAAAATTTGCAGACAAAAACTGTAAGAAAATCGAAGATTTTGTGTAAGCTTCCAGGCTACAAAAGGCGCTCTTAAAAGATCCACATCAGCATATTAACAGAGAAAGATGAAATCAAAAACTTCCAACCTTTGCGAAAGTGCTGAGATCCTGATGAAAACACACTTCCCTAGTTCTGCTACCTCAAAAGCACTACTGGACGGAAGAAATAATCATACCGACACCGAATGACTGGCATCTTGCCAGAACATTAATTAGTTAGGAAAAGGTAAGATGGGCCATATCGTGCTTCGCCCCTTTCAAGTCACCAGGACCTGACGGAATATATCCAGCCCTACTATGGTGGGGACTGGATATCCTTTTGCCGCACCTTGTGGGAATGTTCAGAGTCTCCTTGACTTTGAGATATATTCCTAGAAAGGGGAGAGAGGTACATGTGGTCCTCATATTGAAACCAGGTAGGATGGATTACACCCTACCAAAGGTTTTACGACAAATCATCCTAACATATTTTCTCTTGAAAACGATGGAAAGGGCTAGAAATTCGAGATGCGCGAGATACATAAGGGATAAAGTTCTGGTTCATAAGCCACTTCACCCAAATCAATATGCATATACTTCGGGAAGATCTATCGGTTCTGCACAAGTAGTCGGAAGAATTGAAAGATCGCTGGATAATAAGATAATAAGAATCCACCCTAGGTATATGTATAGACATTGAGGGAGCGTTTGATTAAACATCATTCCCAACCATCACCTCAATGTCAGGAATGTCCCCCCGGCCTTTAGCGAATGAATATTTAATAAGCATAAAAGTAGAAGACGTTTCCGTTACTGGGATGGTTACGAAGGAATGTCCACAAGAGGGAGGTGTTATCACCACTCCTCTGGAACCACTATAAATACTACTATTCGGCAGCAAATATTTCTTGGGGATTTTTTATCCGGAATTTTTTGTGGGGATCTTTGTCCAGGGATTCTTTTGTCTGGAGATTGTTTGTGAGGATTTTTTGTGAGGATTTTTTGTGGGGATTTTTGTCTGGCGACTTTTTTGTCCAGGAATAATTTGTGCCGATTTTTTGTCCGGGGAAGACTTGTCCTAGCTTCGGGCTGACAGAGTTGAAAATAAGAAGGTCCTTAGGCGGCTGAATCAAATAACACAATTAGTCAATATAATAAAGAGGCGTAAGCTGGAATAGTTCGGTCGCATTATGAGATCAGCATTGATCTTTTACATCTAATCATTCACGGTAAGGTCCAAGTAAACGTGGTCCTGGTAGAAGAACATCATAGCTTAAAAATCCAAAGCAATGGTACGGAAAATCGACTACACCATTATTCAGAGCTGCTGTCAATAAAACCACGATAGCGAATATCGTTGCCAACATGATATCCAACGATCAATAACGATTGGGTTTGACTCCCCGTTAAATAGTTTTGGTTTTCAAAAAAAAATTGTATTGCCGTTGTTTGGGTTACGTTACACTTGCCATTGTTAAGTTAGATTAGTTCTACTTCTTACTGATTTTCGAGGGGAACTGAATCAGTTCTCCTATAACATGATACGAACAGACATGTACTATCCTTAGTATAGAATTGGTAGATGCGCTAAAAAAGAAGGAGAAGAGAAATTGCTTGCAAACGCTAGATGATATGGAAGAGATAAAGGGCGAAATAACTAGGTGAAGTCTACAAATTGTGGTATGTAGGGAAAGGTAACATAGGGAACACAGTTAGCTGATACAGAAATAAAAAATAACGTAGTAGAAGTTGTAAGAATCAGTGATAAAACAATAACAACCTTTGTACTTGATAAAGAAGTGTTGAACGTTGTGTGTGTATGCTTCTTTAATTATTGGTCTTTTTGAGAATAAAGGACCGATAGGAGGTGATTTTATTGCACATGTAGGCCAAACAAAAAGAGAACATAAAAAAGATTTGCATGAGGGCTATGGAACTAGAAATGAAGCTGGAGATGACCCACTGGAATTAGCAACAGCATTAGATAAAATATGATTGTTAATACGTTTTTCAAAAGAGAGAAAGTAAACTTGTCGCATACAAAAGTGGACATAATTACTCCCAAATATACTACTTCATGACAAGAAATACTTGATATCAGGGAAGGTGAAGTCAAACTTAGAGCAAAGAAAGCAAAAGAGTTTAATTGAAATGATGTCAAAAAGTCTTTGAAAAAGTACTTTGATAATTTCTTAAATAAAACATTTAAAACCAGTTGGACTAACGGAGGCACTAACAGTAACGATAACTATAATACCAAACGAAAAAGTGTTCATGAACAAAAAAACATAAAAGAAAGGTAATATTTTGGATATAAATATTTTGGACCAGATGATATTCCTGGAAAAGTGTAAATATTTCTGGGAGTACAGGAATAAAGAAATGCTCATACGGTATTCATTGATCTTGAGAGAGATCATAATATACTTCTTTGGATTATTCTGTGAGGACGATCAAGCCTCTGAGCGTGAATATGTGAGAATTGTGAGAGACATGTCTGAGAGAGTAACAACTAGTGTTAGGACAGGTGTGGCGGAGACTGTTAAATTTACTGAACCACCTTTTTTAATTACTAATGAACAAAGTGGCTTCCGTATTTAATTTTATAAATTGTAATTTATAAAAAGCATGCAGTAACTTACTGTTTTTTGTTTTTGTTTTCCAATTCCGTTAACTGATACAGACCGCACTACTATTTTACTTTTAGACCGTCTTTGATTATTATATTATTTAAATATATCCTTAAAATTTACATTATATTAAGTGTTACCTTTGCACGTTGTTCACTGATCACATACCAGGACCGGACTGCAGCATCCAATCAAAGCCTAACTATATTTTTCTCACATCGAAACACAAAAAATATGAAAATAAACGCAGATAAATAAAAGCTACAGAAATAGTTAAGAGCGTAGGCGCACAATTTCATGCCAATGCTTTTTAAATGCATTAATTTTTTTCGAATCCTGGAAAAACTAATACATAAATACTTTTGAAAAATTTAAACGCAGTATGAAAGACTACAATATTACCGAGGCCCGAAAGTCCCTTAAATAAAAACAAAAAGTTTCTTTTGAGTAAGATATTTGAAATCAAAATACACATTAAAATTTCTCTTTTTTTTTTCACCCCTGTAACTTATTAAAATAAACGTTATTGAAGTTTTCAGGGACTTTCTGCCCTCGGCAATAATGTAGTCTTTCATTCTGCGTTTAAATTTTTCAAAAATATTTATTAGTTTTCTCAGGATTCGAAAAAAAAATGAATGCATTTAAAAAGCATTGGAGCCGAAGTTTTGCGCCTACGACCTTTAGTTTATTACGGTTGAAAATTTAGTAGTAACGTTTGTTGAGTTTTGGTTGTTTATAACCGATTATTTTGTCCTTGTAGGATGTATAATTTGTATGTTTGGATGTATATGCTTTTTGTGTGAGTCAGTGAGAGAAGATTTTTGTTGTAGAGTTTTTTTTGTTTTTGAACGCCTTGCTAGCAAATCAACAACGTTCATTCTTTTTCAATAAAGAAATTTTGAGAAAGGACTTGAAGCCTGGCCGGCGATTAGAATTCTCAGTTTTTAATTGAAAATGGTAGTTTTTCGATCTTTCGATGGGATGTGCTGAGAATTCTTCTGTTGAGGTTTCCGTTTGTGTGTGAATTTTTGGGAAAACCCTCAAATATTAATTTAGTGTATTAATGGCCAGGCTGAGAGTTGTTTAATGGACCCTTTTGCATGTTAAAGGGTGTTCCAGTAGTACTTACAGTAATTGTATGTGTTTATCGATCCTGAGGCTTTGAAGAAGTTGCAATAGAAGTACATTTTATTTAGTAGATTAGAAATAATACATTTGGCAGATTTATTTAGAAGTTCTATATTTGACCTTTAACCATTTGACATTGTGACAAAATTTAAGGAAGATTGCAGTGTGTTTATCCAGGCAATTGATTTGTTATTGAAGGAAAAAAGGACGGTAACAGATTTTATTTAATTGTATGGGAGAAGACAAGAATAAACAAGGGACAATTTAGGTTGGATTAAATGGGTTTAAAAAGGGGACTAAAATAAAAAGATTTTATATTTATGTGAAGGAAACAGCTGGTTCTGGTTTATTTTTTTTGTTAAATTAATTACCTAATTTTGTTCTTATAAACTGTTGAAATCAAAATTATTATTTGTACGTAAAAAAGGGATTTCAATTTATGTTGACATTACATTCTCTATAGTTACAGTTGAGTCCGCGAGTCTTTACCCGTGCGTCATCATTTAAAGCATACGAAATAAGTCGGAAATCTATTTCACGCAACAACAACTGACAGAAAGTGGCTACTGTCCCGATTACGGGTTTTATTATAAAATTTGACGTTATCAAATAATATATAGAATATCAAATGTAAGTTTTGCTTCAAAATTTTTGTGCAGAATTACAGCTACATTTGAAGTAGCTTAATAAATTCTTATATTATTATTGATTTATAAATAAATAAACAATTTATAAAAAAATTCAGTAACATATTTTATTTTTGTTATTTTATTCACTTTGACGGAAATCTAAACACAATCATTTCTTTACTGTGTGAATGACGTTAGCTTTGTATGTTTTAAATATTAATTGCCAAAATATAATTATTTACCTTAAAATTTCAAAGCCCAATATAAAATTAGTTGCGAAAACAACTGTTTGTGTAATATAAAGAAACTTCAAAACGCAAAAATTCGACAAAAACCGCAAAAAATTCAAGTCATTGACAGCCACAAAAGTAAACAAAGCAGAAACGTCAAACAAATTGTGCTTAAAATATGAAAACATACCGAATCGTCTTTTTGTGTACCTATCTCTTTTCAATGCACTGAGTCTAGATGGTTCATAAAAATAACATGTGTTGTTACTTAATAACAAACGGCAGCTGGTTTGTCATGAGTTTCATGTGTGGAAGAGAATGATGCTAGATAAAAAGTATGTGTTTTATCTCTTCAGGTATTAATGACGCACGGGTAAAGACTCGCGGACTCAACTGTGGTTAGTGTTTTATTTGAACTGTCATGTCTCATGCTCTCTAAATCTAACCAACTAATTAAAAATAATAATTCCGACTGAGAAATAGCTGTGGTAAATTTTTGGCGGCCAACTTAATGGGCTTTTTAACCACCCGAGATTTTTATTTTTTAGATAGTTCAAGTAAGACATAGGTTACGTAGAGTTACAGGAGTTGAAAATTAATAATCAAAAGTTAAATGTACTTTTATTTAAAGTGAGGTAGAGGTTTTCTTGCCTTATTTTTTTTGTGTATTTTAATTTCTCTAAAAGAAAATTTCGTT
The DNA here is from genome assembly GCF_917563875.1 of Diabrotica virgifera virgifera. NCBI lineage: Eukaryota > Metazoa > Arthropoda > Insecta > Coleoptera > Chrysomelidae > Diabrotica > Diabrotica virgifera. Next base: position 148,575,028 of record NC_065445.1, on the reverse strand, counting down.
TAAACTTAATGTTGACCGTTTGGTCAAAGACGAACTTGAAGTTGAGTTGCAAATGAGAGGTATTGTTTTGACTAATTGTAAGGTAGAAGAGTTAAAGAGTACTTTGCGTAGTTGCCTTGCTTTAGAAAAATCTGGCAAAATCTCTAACTTTGATTTACCCCCTGATGTTCCTGCTGAGTTGACAAGTTGTGAAAATAAATTAAAAGATATTCAGGATGTTGTTAATGTTTTTACAGGTACTGCAAACCAAGTAAGAAGGATTGAGACTAAGTTTGCACATCTTTCTGTTAGATTAAACCGTATTCACAGTACAGACACTGATGAAATGTCAAAGCGTTCGGCATTGTTAAAGAAATTGATGGATTTGATAGGTGAATATACTACTAAGTCTAATGTTTTGAAAACTAGTAATGTTGTTTCTGTAGAGATGACTACTGATCCTAATTTTTATCATCATATTGATTTATCAGGTCTTAATTTAAATGATCCTAATGGTAATTCTACCCCTACTCGAAATATTTCTGCACCGAATGTGAGTAACCAAACAAATCAAACTTCGAACTCAACGGTTAATCCAATTGTTTCCTTGCCATCTAATAGTAACTTTCCTTCAGAACCTGTATATAAGTGGGGAATTAAGTATTCTGGTAAACCGCAAAATTTTTCTGTATTTCTTGAAGAAGTTGAGGAGTATTGTAGGTCACGTAATGTAAATAAAATTCAGTTATTTTCTTGTGCTAGAGATTTATTTACTGGTAACGCTTTAGGTTTTTATAAATTGTATAGGAACTATGCTAGCAACTGGGATAGTTTAGTGAACTTAATGAAGGAAGAATTTACCCTTTCTGCAGATGAGATCTGGCAGGAGATTCTTCATACTACTCAGGAATCTAACGAATCTATTGGTATGTTTGTTGCCAAGATGACCAGTAAGTTCGAATAAATGCCAACACCAGTTCCGGACAATTTAAAAATGCAGGTGTTACTTAAAAACATTTTACCTTTTTATCAGGAAAGAATAACTTTAGTCGAAGTAAAGACTCCTTTTGATTTAATTGACTTGTGTCGAAAAATTGAGCAAACTCGAATTAATATTGAGTCGTTTAAGCCTTCTTCTATTAGTAGAGCGAATCCTTCTCGTCATCACGTTGTACAAGAAGTAGAGGCGTTCGTACATAAATGCTGGCGCTGTAATGAGTATCGTCACGTGGTTAAGGATTGTAAGAGGCCGAAACGTGTGTTTAGATGCTTTGGTTGTAACAAGGAAGGTTTTACTAAGAATACTTGTCCTCAATGTAATTCACAGAATCGTAGCAATAATCCTAGGACTGGAAACAATTCTGGAAATAATTCGGGAAATGGCAACCGGAGATAGTGGACGACCGGGCTATCTCGAATCGGAACAGACAGTTAACGGTCGATAAGGAAGAAGGTAGTGATAATTTTTATTCATTTATTCATATTCATATTCATTTTTATTCATAATAGAAGTTGATATCTTAGGTAAGACAGTATTCGGTTTATTGGATTGTGGAGCCAATAAAGTTTTTGTAAATATGCCTACATGGGAGATTCTACGTAGTTTAGGTGTACATTTAAAAACTGTTCCAGATGGGTCTTGTAGAGTTGCAGATGGTAGTCAGAGTCCTTTATTAGGTGTAGCTTCGGTGCCTATTAAACTTCGTGATGTTGTTAAGGTAATTGATGTTTTCGTTTGGCCACAGTGTAGACACTCTTTAGTACTAGGTGTAGATTTCTGGGTGCGAATGGGTATTGTACCAGATTTACGAAAAGGAGAGTGGTTTTTCTCTTCGGAAGTTATGAGTGTTCCAGTGGTTAATTCGATACAATCGGAATCTGAACTTCTACCAGAGCAACGCAAACAGCTTAACGAACTCGTTGATTCTCATTTTTCTAGTATCGACCCAGACAAATTAACTTGTACTAATGTAGTTCAACACAAAATTGTAGATAGTCAACAAGAACCAATCAAGCAGAGGTTTTATCCGGTATCACCATTTAAGCAGGATATGATCAACAAGGAGCTGGACAAAATGCCGAAGCTTGGTGTTGTCGAACAGTCACACAGCGGATGGCCTTCACCAGTGTTGCTGGTACCTAAAAAGAATGGGGAATGGCGTTTTTGCGTTGATTTTAGGAAAGTAAATCGTGTTACTGAGCGTGATGCTTATCCTTTACCCTATATAAATAGCATTTTAAATAAGCTAGGTGGAGCTAGATATTTGTCAACAATGGACATTAGGAGTGCCTATTGGCAGGTGGGTCTTACTGAAGAGAGCAAGCAGTACACGGCATTTACTGTGCCAGGGCGCGGACTTTTCCAGTAATGTCGTATGCCTTTCGGATTGCACAACGCTCCAGCTACGTTTCAAAGGTTAGTAGTTAAATTATTAGGTCCTGAACTGTCTGAATATGTTTTTGTGTACTTAGATGATATATGTCTTGCTACGTCAACTTACGATAAACATGTCGCAGTTTTGACAGAAATCTTTGCCAGATTGAAAAAAGCCCATTTGACCCTTAATAAAGAAAAATGTTCTTTCTGTGTGTCAGAACTTAAATACTTGGGTTATGTTGTTAACGCTAGTGGTCTGTCTGTAGATCCGGCAAAAGTAGAGGCCATTGTGAATCTTCCACCACCTACCAATGTCACTGAAGTCAGAAGAGTCCTTGGAGTTATAGGATGGTATCGTAAGTTTGTAAATAGTTATTCAGATCTTATTTCACCTTTGTGTAGAGTGTTACAAAAGAATAAAAAGTTCGTTTGGGACAAAGCTTGTGAGGAAGCTTTTCAAAGTATTAAAGATGTTCTTGTCTCAGCACCTATTTTGTCTAGTCCTAATTTTGACAAACCTTTCTACGTACAAACTGATGCGTCGGCGTATGGTCTTGGAGCTGTCCTTACTCAAAAGTATGATGAAACTGAACATGTAATTTGTTATTTGTCTAGAACTCTAAATAGAGCTGAGAGGAACTATAGCAGTGTTGAGCGTGAATGCCTCTGTGTTTTGTGGGCGTGTGAAACTTTACGAGCTTATCTAGATGGCTATAAGTTCTATGTAATCACTGATTGCTACTCGTTGTTATGGTTGGACAATTTGAAGGACCCTCAAGGACGACTTGGTAGATGGGCCTTACGTCTGCAACAGTTTGACTATGAAGTAATGCATCGCAAGGTAAGGATCACATAGTTCCTGACACCCTTTCGCGAGCTTTAGAACTACCTGTTGATAGTGTACATATGATAAATTCTGTAGAAATAAGTAATGTTCAAGCAATAAACCCCGAATGTGACGAATATGATTTTTCTTCTATCAGTGATAAATGGTATAAGAAAATGTGTAATAATGTAAATAAAAATCTTTTCAAACTTGCCAGATGGAGACTTGCCAATAATAAGTTGTATAAATATATTGATCAAGATTTTCCGAGTTTAAGAGATGATTGTGAATATTGGAAACTTGTAGTTCCAAAAGATTTTCGAGATAAGATACTTCAGAGGTGTCATGATTCTTGTGTTTCAGGTCATTTAGGTATCTACAAAATATTTCATCGTGTATCTCGCCTTTTCTATTGGCCTTTTATGAAAATGGACATTACCAAATATATAAGGAAATGTGAGGCTTGTTTAAGGACAAAGCCTGAACAGAAAAGTCCTGCAGGACATATGGGACAGGCTGTCGAACCCACAAAGCCTTGAGAGATCATCAGTATGGATTTATTTGGACCATTGCCCAGAAGTTCAGCTGGTAATACTTGGATTTTGGTAGTTACTGATAAGTTCAGTAAATTTCCTCTTTTATTCCCTCTGAGAAAGGCAACTGCCACTTCTATAAGTAAAATTTTAAAAGAAAATTTATTTCTTTTGTTTGGTGTTCCCAGAGTCTTAAAATGTGATAATGGAAGTCAGTTCAAAGGTAATATTCTAAGATCTTTTTGTCAAGAGTTTGGAATCAGATTTCTTTTTACTCCAAATTTTACCCCTCATCCAAACCCTACTGAACGAATCAATCGTATCATAAAAACCATGTTGATGGCTTATGTTAAAGATAATCATAGGTTGTGGGATGTTAATTTACACGAATTAGGTTGTGCCATTAGAATTGCCAAACATGAAGTGACAGGTCAAACACCATATTTCATTAATTTTGGTTGTGAGATGATGACTCATGGAAGTGAATATCATCTAAAAATAGGGAATGAAGAAAATAAACAACCTGTTTATGATCGTTCTAAAAATATGAATAAGTTGAGAAACTGGGTTAAGAAGCGGATTGATAAAGCTTCAGATAACACCAGAGAGAGATATAATTTAAGAAGAAGAGATGTTCTTTTTAAGGAAAATGATTTAGTTTGGAAAAAAACTATGTTCTTTTTGACAAAGCTAATTATTTTACATCTAAGTTTGCTGATAGATTTATTGGACCTTTTAGAGTAAAGCGTAAGGTTGGTTATTGTACATATGAATTAGTAAATGATAATGGTAAGTCTATTGGTCACTGGCATGTGAAAGACTTGAAACCTCACCCACAGAACTCTGATAGCCACGTTGAATCGGATTCTGATGTAGATAGTGTAACATAGTATGTATTTGTATCAAGTTTCTTTGGGATTCAATTCAAAGAAACTTAATTTTCTTTCCGGAAGGAAAGGTGGAGTTATTACGGTTGAAAATTTAGTAGTAACGTTTGTTGAGTTTTGGTTGTTTATAACCGATTATTTTGTCCTTGTAGGATGTATAATTTGTATGTTTGGATGTATATGCTTTTTGTGTGAGTCAGTGAGAGAAGATTTTTGTTGTAGAGTTTTTTTTTGTTTTTGAACGCCTTGTTAGCAAATCAACAACGTTCATTCTTTTTCAATAAAGAAATTTTGAGAAAGGACTTGAAGCCTGGCCGGCGATTAGAATTCTTAGTTTTTAATTGAAAATGGTAGTTTTTCGATCCTTTGATGGGATGTGCTGAGAATTCTTCTGTTGAGGTTTCCGTTTGTGTGCTGGAAATTTGGGGCACGATAAGAATTTTTGGGAAAACCCTCAAATATTAATTCAATATATTAATGGCCAGGCTGAGAGTTGTTTAATGGACCCTTTTGCATGTTAAAGGGTGTTCCGGTAGTACTTACAGTAATTGTATGTGTTTATCGATCCTGAGGCTTTGAAGAAGTTGCAATAGAAATATATTTATTAAGTATTGTAGATTAGAAATAATATATTTGGCAGATTTATTTAGAAGTTCTCTATTTGACGTTTAACCATTTGACATTGTGACAAAATTTAAGGAAGATTGCAGTGTGTTTATCCAGGCAATTGATTTGTTATTGAAGGAAAAAAGACGGTAACAGATTTTATTTTATTTTATGGGAGAAGACAAGAATAAACAAGGGACAATTTAGGTTGGATTAAATGGGTTTAAAAAGCGGACTAAAATAAAAAGATTTTATATTTATATGAAGGAAACAGCTGGTTCTGGTTTATTTTTTTTGTTAAATTAATTACCTAATTTTGTTCTTATAAACTGTTGAAATCAAAATTAATATTTGTATGTAAAAAAAGGGATTTCAATTTATGTTGACATTATATTCTCTATAGTTATAGTTCTTAGGCCCCCATATAAAATTATTATTTATGACCACACCGTTGAAACTTTTTGTACTTGTTATTTGGGTGGAGTCGGACAAATTTCGAGCTTAGCGCATCATGGCAGTGGGGCGTTTGTCTGTCAAGCGGTCACGAAGTTGTCAATTTTATGCAAGAAAAAAATTTATAACCACATTGGTCATTTTATTTTAATCAATGGTTTTTATCATATAATCAGCGAAAATAATTTTGTCGGACAAAAATATTGGGGCATATGACGCGTCGGACAGGCTAAAGATGTCAAATTTATGAAAAAAATAAATTTATTACCACATGGATAATTTTAACGGTATCTACCATAAAATCTTTTTACAATAATGTGGTAACCTTGTCGGACAATTTTCACGGGGCATATGCGCAGTCGGACGCGCCGAAGATGTCAATTTCCTGAAATTTTTTTATTTACAACCATTTTTCCGACAACATTAGTAGGTTATAAGTAATTATATTCTTAATCAAAAAATCAAAGTGTCGGACAAAAATATTGGGGCAAATCGACAGTCGGACAAAAAATTTAATTTTTATTAATAAACTATACTTTCAAACAATGCTGCGTTCGTGCATCCCTTATCTTTACAACCATTTTTCCGACAAAAGTAGTAGGTTACAAGTAATTATATTCTTAAACAAAAAATGTAATTGTCTGACAAAAATGTTGGGGCAAACGAAAAGAAAACTTAATTCTTTTAGGCTATCGACGAGGAGGTATTATCAAAAAAAAATTTCAAACAGTGTTTCTCGGTTACTTTTGAATCGATTTAGCTGATAATTGGTACACACACTAAGAAAAACATTTAAAAAGATATGACGTAGATCTGAACCCAAAATTTTCTTAAAAAAATTTCCGACAAGAGGGAAAATTTTAGAAAAATTTTGATCTGATAATTTGTGTACATACCCCTTGAACAACGACAAACATCGTTCTGTAGTTTTTTTTTCTCGAATTAAAAAAAAAAATTCCGACACATATATCAGGCTATAAGTAGTTATATTCCAAATCAAAAAATTTAAGTGTCCGACAAAAATATTGGGGCAAATCCAAAGTCGGACAAAAAATTTAATTTTTATTAATAAATTATACTTTTAAACTATGCTGGGTTCGTGTATCCCCTATCTTTACAACCATTTTTCCGACAAAGGTAGTAAGTTACAAATAATTATATTCTTAAAAAAAAATCTAATTGTCTGACAAAAATGTTGGGGCAGACGAACAAAAAACTTAATTCTTTTAGGCTATCGACGAGGAGGTATTATCAAAAAAAAATTTTAAAACAGTTTTTCTCGGTTATTTTTAAATCGATATAGCTGAAAATTGGTACACACACTAAGTAAAACATTTAAAAGGGTATGACATAGAGCTGTACCCAAAATTTTCCGACAAAAGGAGAAATTTTAGAAAAATTGTGATCTGATATTTGCGTACATACTCCTTGAAAAACGACAAACATCGTTCAGTAGTTTTTTTTTTCTCCAATTAAAAAAAATTTCCGGCACAAGTATCATGTTATAAGTAGTTATATTCTAAATCAAAAAATCTAAGTGTCCGACAAAAGTATTGGGTCAAATCCAAAGTCGGACAAAAAATTTAATTTTTATTAATAAACTATACTTTTAAATTATGCTGGGTTCGTGCAACCGTTATCTTTAAAACCATTTTTCCGACAAAGGCAGTAAGTTACAAGTAATTATATTCTTAAACAAAAAATCTAATTGTCTGACAAAAATGTTGGGGCAAACGAACAGAAAACTTAATTCTTTTAGGCTATCGACGAGAAGGTATTATTAAAAAAATTTTTAAAACAGTTTTTCTCGGTTATTTTTAAATCGATTTAGCTAAAAATTGGTACACACACTAAGTAAAACATTTAAATGGGTATGACGTAGAGTTGTACCCAAAATTTTCTTAAAAAATTTTCCAACAAGAGGGAAAAGTTTAGAAAAATTGTGATCTGATATTTGCCTACATACTGCTTGAACAACGACAAACATCGTTTTGTAGTTTTTTTCTACAATTAAAAAAAATTTCCGACACATGTATCAGGTTATAAGTAGTCATATTCCAAATCAAAAAATCTTAGTGTCCGAAAAAAATATTGGGGCAAATCCAAAGTCGGACAAAAAATTTCATTTTTATTGATAAACTATACTTTTAAACTACGCTGGGTTCGTGTATCTCTTATTTTTACAACCATTTTTCCGACAAAGGCAGTAAGTTACAAGTAATTATATTCCTAAACAAAAAATCTAATTGTCTGACAAAAATGTTGGGGCAAACGAACAGAGAACTTAATTCTTTTAGGCTATCGACGAGAAGGTATTACCAAAAAAAATTTTAAAACAGTTTTTCTCGGTTATTTTTAAATCGATTTAGCTGAAAATTGGTACACACACACTGAGTAAAACATTTAAAGGGGTATGGCGTAAAGTTGTACCCAAAAATTTTCTTAAAAAATTTTCCAACAAGAGGGAAAATTTAGAAAAATTGTGATCTGATATTTGCCTACATACTGATTGAACAGCGACAAACATCGTTTTGTAGTTTTTTTTCTACAATTAAAAAAAATTTCCGACACATATATCAGGTTATAAGTAGTTATATTCCAAATCAAAAAATCTTAGTGTCCGACAAAAATATTGGGGCAAATCCAAAGTCGGACAAAAAATTTAATTTTTATTGATAAACTACACTTTTAAACTATGCTGGGTTCGTGCAGCCCTTATCTTTAAAACCATTTTTCCGACAAAGGTAGTAAGTTACAAGTAATTATATTCTTAAACAAAAAATCTAATTGTCTGACAAAAATGTTGGGGCAAACGAACAGAAAACTTAATTCATTTAGGCTATCGACGAGGAGGTATTATCAAAAAAAAAATTTTAAAAAACAGTTTTTCTCGGTTATTTTTAAATCGATATAGCTGAAAATTGGTACACACACACTAAGTAAAACATTTAAAAGGGTATGACGTAAAAGCTGTACCCAAAATTGTCCCAAAAAATTTTCCGAGAAGAGGGAAAATTTTAGAAAAATTGTGATCTGATATTTGCGTACATACTCGTTGAACAACGACAAACGTCGTTCTGTAGTTTTTTTTTCTCCAATTAAAGAAAAATTTCCGACACAAGTATCAGGTTATAAGTAGTTATATTTTAAATCAAAAAATCTAAGTGTCCGACAAAAATATTGGGTCAAATACAAATTCGGACAAAAAATTTAATTTTTATTAATAAACTATACTTTTAAACTATGCTGGGTTCGTGCATCCCTTATCTTTAAAACCATTTTTCCGACAAAGGCAGTAAGTTACAAGTAATTATATTCTTAAACAAAAAATCTAATTGTCTGACAAAAATGTTGGGGCAAACGAAGAGAAAACTTAATTCTTTTAAGTTATCGACGAGAAGGTATTATCAAAAAATATTTTAAAACAGTTTTTCTGTTATTTTTGAATCGATTTAGCTGAAAATTGGTACACACACTAAGTAAAACATTTAAAGGGATATGACGTTTTTTTTTTCCCTGGAAGCCGTCTGTTGTGAACCGGTTGTACTGCAGCCACTTGGCTTATTGTACATCTTCCATTGTTTATGAAACCCATTCCAGAATTCTGGAACCCTGTACCAGCTTGTACAGGTCTAGTGGGTGGGTGCCATATAATTTTGGAGTCATTTCGATGTCTCCGAAAAGTGTTTGCCGCCTCCGATCCAATGCCTCACAGTCATGCAAAATATGGTTGACTGTTTCAGGTTCTCTGTTACAGAGTCTGCAGCTCAAGTCTCCATGAAACAGCCCCATTGTATGCAGGTGACCCTTAACTGGCGCATGTCCAGTGAGGAAACCTGTTATGACTCTGAGCTGATTCCTGCTTGTTTTCAGCAGTAACTCAGCTCTACTAGCACATGTCCGTCCGATATACATCTTACCATGTGTTTGACCGGGTACACTCTCCCAGTGTGAGTTGTGTTGGCTTCGGATCCAGGCTTTTTTTCGTTCGCGGACGGTGCTTTTTGGCACTCCCACGGCCGGCTCTGGACCCAGGTATTTTGTAGCTGATGCTCTCTTGGCAAGTGCATCAGCTCTTTCATTGCCGTATATGCCCCGATGACCTGGAACCCATACCAGTATAACACTGTTATGTTGTGCCAGTCTATCAAGTTCTTGTCGACATTCCCACACCAGCCTAGAGTTCACCTTAGGGCTTATAAGAGCCCCAATGGCTGCTTGGCTATCTGTGCATATGTTAACCCGCTGCAGTTCGAATGCCCTCAGGTTGTTTTCTCTTGCACACTGCAAGATTGCAAAAATCTCTGTCTGAAATACGGAGGTACATTCTCCCAGTGGAATAGAAATGTTGAAATTTCCACCACTATAGAATATTCCTGCGCCCGAACCGTCTGCAGTTTTAGACCCGTCCGTATACCAGGTGCAACCCTGCAGTCTGGGTCGAGAGTTTCCTCTGTCCCATTCGTCTCGTGGGCAAATGTCCACTTGAAAAGGTACTTCAGGCATATATCTTGATGTCATATGGTCAGAAATCATCATCCATTCGGCATCATTAATTTCATTCGTTATTTTACTATGTCCTGATTTAACTGGTACGTTGCTCAGGTTTTCTCGCAGTCTATAATAGCCCATTCTCGCCTCACCTCTTATTGTTATATGTAAAGGAGGGAGATCCAGTAGTGCCTCCATAGCTGCCGTAGGTGTGCCCCTCATAGCCCCCGTGATCCCGAGACAAGCAAGTCTTTGCACCTTGCTTAATTTGATGATGGCACTTTTTTGCTGCACTTTTGGCCACCATACCACTGATGCATATGTAATTGTGGGTTTTACTACCATGTTATAAGTCCAATATACCATGTCTGGTCTCAAACCCCACATTTTTCCATGAGTACGTCTGGCTACCATTAACGTAGATACCGCTCTCTTCGTTATTCTTTCTATCTGCTGATTCCAAGTAAGTCTTGAGTCTAATATTATCCCGAGATACTTTACTTCACTCACCAGATTTAAATGTATACCATTTAGACTTAGAGGACCCAATTCCTCTGAATTCCTTCTTTTAGTAAATTTCATGATTTTGGACTTTAGAGGACTGATGTTAAGCCCTACATTTGAAGTCCATTCTGTAACTACTGTCAGAGCCTGTTGCATTCGATCTGTGACTGTACCATTAAATTTTCCGTGGGCTAAGATGACTAGGTCATCCGCATAGCCCAGGACGTGATGCCTATCGTTGTCGAGTCTAGCTATCAGGCCATCCATGACCAGATTCCACAATAGAGGAGATAAGACTCCCCCCTGTGGGCAGCCTCTGGCTACCTGAGCTGACACTGTATCCCCTAGCAACGTAGCATATATCACATGGCTTCTCAGCATGCAGTCTATCCATCTACAGCTTGTTTCGTCTATTCCTTTTAGACGGATCGCCCTTGTGATCGCTTCGTAAGACGTGTTGTCAAATGCTCCCTCAATATCGAGAAATGCACCCAACATCACCTCTTGGTTTTCTAGAACATACTCCACTCTCTGGATATGACGTAGAGCTGTACCCAAAATTTTCTTAAAAAATTTTCCGACAAGAGGGAAAATTTAGAAAAATTGTGATCTGATATTTGCCTACATACTGCTTGAACAACGACAAACGTCGTTCTGTAGTTTTTTTTCTATAATTAAAAAAAAATTTCCGACACATGTATCAGGTTATAAGTAGTTATATTCCAAATCAAAAAATCTTAGTGTCCGACAAAAATATTGGGGCAAATCCAAAGTCGGACAAAAAATTTAATTTTTATTGATAAACTATACTTTTAAACTATGCTGGGTTCGTGTATCCCTTATCTTTACAACCATTTTTCCGACAAAGGTAGTAAGTTACAAGTAATTATATTCTTAAACAAAAAATGTAATTGTCTGACAAAAATGTTGGGGCAAACGAACAGAAAACTTAATTCTTTTAGGCTATCGACGAGGAGGTATTATCAAAAAAAAAGTTTAAAACAGTTTTTCTCGGTTATTTTTAAACCGATATAGCTGAAAATTGGTACCCACACTAAGTAAAACATTTAAAAGGGTATGACGTAGAGCTGTACCCAAATATTCTAAATCAAAAAATCTAAGTGTCCGACAAAAATATTGGGTCAAATCCAAAGTCGGACAAAAAATTTAATTTTTATTAATAAATTATGCTTTTAAATTCTGCTGGGTTCGTGCATCCCTTATCTTTAAAACCAATTTTCCGACAAAGGCAGTAAGTTACAAGTAATTATATTCTTGAACAAAAAATCTAATTGTCTGACAAAAATGTTGGGGCAAACGAACAGAAAGCTTAAGTCTTTTAGGCTATCGAGGAGGAGGTATTATCAAAAAAATTTTTAAAACAGTGTTTCTCGGTTTCTTTTGAATCGATTTAGCTATAAATTGGTACATACGCTATGTACAACACTTAAAAGGACATGACGGTGAGTTGTACCCAAAATTTTCCAAAAAGATTTTCCGACAAGAGGGAAAATTTCGGAAAATTTTTCTAAAATTTTGGAATGTTCTCTACGTTACGTCCTTATAAATATTATAAGGAGTATTTCTACAAATTTTCAGTTTGATCTATGTAAATCTAACCGAGAAAAATTGTTTATAGTTCGCTTTGGTCTCCTTGATGCTTATTATTTTTTTATATCCCAGAGAACGGCTGTTTCCGTACATGCGACACTATATTATACAAGAAATTTTCGATTTTCTAAATGTGACTGAATTGAAAAAATTGGGCCAAATCCAATCTTAAAATATAGGAAAAGAGAAATATGTCAACCATCCATTTTGGTACAAGGGTGTGGATGTTACGGCCATTCCCATTTAGGGTCTGTTTTTCGTTCTCGTCCCCAAAACTCCCAAAAATTTCGAAAATTTAAGTCCGATTTTACGGCTTCTGATAGTACTGAACATTACCTTTCCAACGCATGTTTAATTTTGAAAATTCTTCTCTTCTTCTTCTTCTTTTTATATAGACATTACTCTGTCTGTTTTTCAATGTGCCTCCAGTAAGTTGTCATTCCATCTTTTTCGTGGTCTTCCCACTGATCGTCTTCCTATTGGGGAACCGTCTCTGTCCGTTCTTACTACTCTATTTGTTGTCATTCGGCTTATGTGGTCGTTCCATTCTACTCTTCTGTTTTTCATCCAGTTATTAATGTTGTCCACCTTGCATCCCCTTCATATATCTACACTTCTAGCTCTATCCCACAGCGTCTTACCATTGATTTTTCGCAATGTTTTCATCTCTGCTGTTTCTATAGCTTTTTTTTTGTCCTTTCTGTATCAGGTTGTGTTTCTGCCGCGGTTGTGTTTCAATTTCATTTAATTTATATACAGGTAAAATTTGGTAAATAATGGGCCATAGCTTAACCTCAGGTTCCTGAGGTAAAAATAGACCGATTTAAGCTTAGTTAGTTAGCTTAGTTTTAAACTTATCTTAGTACAAAGTTTATAATAACCGAGATACAGGATGTCAAAGTTAAACTTTTTTTTATTTATTATTGAATATTTCCTGACAGGTATGAGATAACAACATGAAATTTGGTATGTGGGTGTTTTTGGATCGAGAAAACTAAATTCCCTACCAAAAATTATGTATTGCTCAGAGGGCGCCACATACGCCTTTCAGCACTCATTTATTACGTTCAAGTTTTTTTATACCTCACTCTGTATAATTTTGACATTAAAATTTTTATTTTCCTATTAGTTTTACTTAAAAAAGGTATACTTCTTTCGTCTCCCTAAACTCAACCGTTTTCGAGATAAACGCATTTTAAATCTGCGATACACCATCATTTTAGCATAATATCATTGTAGTTACACCCGAAAAATAATTTAATACCATAATAATTGTACCAGTTCTCAAATTTATGTCATTGCATCGCAAATTCCATTTGAAGAAATTTGCGATACATTTTTGGATAATTTTATGGTTTTAAGTTAATTTTCGGGTGTAACTACAATGATATTATGTTAAAAATGATGGTGTATCGCAGATTTAAAATGCGTTTATCTCGAAAACGGTTGAGTTTAGGGAGATGAAAGAAGTATACTTTTTTTAAGTAAAGCTAATAGGAAAATAAAAATTTTAATGTCAAAATTATACAGAGTGAGGGATAAAAAAATTGAACGTAATAAATGAGTGCTGAAAGGCGTATGTGGCGCCCTCTGGGCAATGCATAATTTTTGGTAGGGAATTTAGTTTCCTCGACCCAAAAAACACCCACATACCAAATTTCATGTTGTTATCTCATACTTGTCAGGAAATATTCAATAATAAATAAAAAAAAAGTTTAACTTTGACACCCTGTATCTCCAGAACGCCCCATTATTTTTGTCCGACAAGTGATCCAATATGCATTACACTTGTAAAAGAACAGCACAAAATAAAAATGACATTTGTGGTAATAAATAAAAAAATTTCAGGAAATTGACATCTTCGGCGCGTCCGACTGCGCATATGCCCCGTGAAAATTGTCCGACAAGGTTACCACATTATTGTAAAAATGTTTTATGGTATATTCTGATAAAATTAGCAATGTGGTAATAAATTTATTATTTTCATAAATTTGACATATTTAGCGTGTCCGACGCGTCGTATGCCCCAATATTTTTGTCCGACAAAATTATTTTCGCTGTTTATATGATAAAAACCATTGATTAAAATAAAATGACCAATGTGGTTATAAATTTTTTTCTTGCATAAAATTGACAACTTCGTGACCGCTTGACAGACAAACGCCCCACTGCCATGATGCGCTAAGCTCGAAATTTGTCCGACTCCACCCAAATAACAAGTACAAAAAGTTTCAACGGTGTGGTCATAAATAATAATTTTATATGGGGGCCTAAGAACTATTATCTAGTGTTTTATTTGAACTGTCATGTCTCATGCTCTCTAAATCTAACCAACTAATTAAAAATAATAATTCCGACTGAGAAATAGCTGTGGTAAGTTGTACTAGCATTAGTTTTATTTTAATCTTTAATTACGTTTTTATTTTTATCCTTGATATTTTAGTGTATGGTTTTAAAACCAGGTTATATTTATTTTTTTTTGCAAAAATTATTTTTAATAAAACACCATTAAGACGTAAAATCTATTGTTCTTTTTTAATATCTACAAAACGTAACATCTTAGGCACACACAACTTTATACTATAGGAAAGCTTATAGTATGTACTACAAAATGCAACATTAACATACAGGGTGTTCTATTTAAGAATATGAGAAAATTTTGTATTTGCAAATAGTGATCACACTGTAGGTATATTGTATAGTTATGTGTGAAAGATATTAAATTATTTAAAAATGAGAATATGCTAGAATAACTTCGACATGTCATTTAAACTTTTATTACCTTGAAAGCAGAATCCCCATCCCTTTAAATATTTTCATTTTTCTCAATGCAAGTGTAAATATACAGGGTGTTTGGTAAAGAACGGGCAACGGGCAATATCTTAACCTCAGATTCCTGAGGTTAAAATAGGTCGATTTAAGCTAACTTACCTTAGTACCAAAGTTGATAATAACCGAAATATAGGTTGTCAAAGTTAAACTTTTATTCTATTTATTCTTGAATATTTCCTAACAGGCATGGGATAATAACACGAAATTTGGTAAGCGGGGTTTTTTGGGACGAGAAATTCGCCACCAAAAATGATGTATTACCCAGAGGGCACCACATACGCCTTTCATCGCTGATTTAATAGATTCAATTTTTTTTAGTACCCACTCTACATACTTTTTGAATAAAAGTTTTTATCTCTTAATATTTTTACTTACAGTTGAGTCCCTGAATCTTTACCCGTGCCTCATCATTTAAATCATAAGAAATAAGTCGATGATAAGTCGGAAATTAAAATTTACTAAACGCAACAGCAAGTAACACTTGCTGTTGCGTCTAGTATATTTCAATTTCCGACTTCATCGACTTATTTCGTATGCTTTAAATGATGACGCACGGGTAAAGATTCAGGGACTCAACTGTAAAAAAGTTATACTACATTCATCTCGTTAAACTCAACCGTTTTTGAGATAAACGCATCTGCGACGCAACAAAATTTTTGCATATTATCATTGTATGTAGTTACATCCGAAAAATCACTTAAAACCATAAAAATTTACAAAAAATTTCTTTAAATGGAATTTGCGATGCAATGACATAAATATGAGAACTGGCACAATTATTATGGTTTTAAGTTTATTTTTCGGGTCTAACTACAATGATATTATCCACAAAAATATGTTGTATCGCAGATTTAAACTGCGTTTATCTCGAAAGTTTATCGAGATGAATGCAGTATACCTTTTTTAAGTAAAAATTTTAAGATAATAAAAATTTTGATTCAAAAGGTATGTAGAGTGGGGGATAAAAAAACTGAACGTATTAAATGAGCACTGAAAGACGGATCTGGCGCACTCTGGGCAATACATCAATTTTGGTGACGAATTTAGATTTCTCATCCCAAAAAACCCCCGCTTGTCAAATTTCCTGTTGTTGTCCCATGCCCGTCAGGACACATTCAAGAATAAATAAAATAAAATTTTAGTTTTGACACCCTGCATTTCGGTTATGATCAACTTTTGCACTAAGGTAAGTTAGCTTAAATCGATCCATTTTAACCTCAGAAATCTAAGGTTAGGCTATGGCCCATTCTTTACCAAACACCCTGTATATTTTGAAAATCATTATCTTTAGCATCTTTAGACTTATAAAACCTTATATGTATAAACTATTCATATATTTAAAAAATATATTCAAAAATGATTTAATCTATAGGTTGTTCAATTTAAAAAAACAAAACTTTGGTTAATACCGTCCGTTCATACGACTCACTCTGTATAATTGAAAATAATTGTAAATTATATACGTCATTGACACACATTCGGTTTTTTTATTTAAAGTAAGCCGCATCAACCATATTGGTTATTAGCGGATGGATTTAGTGTATATGTTATAGTCAAAGCCCGAATTTCAGGCACTCCTAGCTTTGACTAGGCAATCCTCAGGTCTGACTGACGGTCTTAGTCAAAGCCCGAAATAAATTACAGTTTCGGCCTTTGACTAGTCAAACCTAGGAGAGACTAAGTTGGTCAGGCGAAGGTCGAAATTTAATTTTATGAAATCGGGGTTTGACTAGTTAAACCCCGATCTGCTATTAAAATGTCGTAATTTGTTAGATTAGGTTTAATAAAAGGCCATTTTGAAATTTTAAGGTTGATTATTTTTATATTGTAATTAAAATAAAAAAAAAATAGTGTTTATTCTCACATGTTGAGGAATTATGGCATTTAGAGTTGCACAATACGTTAGACCTCTTACACTTACATGGTTTTAAATTCTTGTCCTCCAAATATAGAATCTTTTGTACTAATTTCTCTTAGAGACAGCTTAACGTCTGGAACATCTTCGAAATTAGGAAAATTCTCTTTGCATTCTCTTATTTGATTTCTTGAAAAAAGTGTGTTAATTGTTCCGTATTTCGTACCAACTCTATATAAACCGTCAATTATTGTTTTATCTTGTGTGATACCCAAAATATTTCGAGCATCTCCTTTTCACGCGTTCGAGCATGCTTTGTGCACAGATAGAAAAGATTAAAATAAATAAAGGAAATGCGATTGAAGGTCTTTATGCCCAGGCTAATGCTATGAAACAATTAAGTGACAAAAAATGTTCTTCAATTTCGATCGGAAAAACTGTAACAATACCTATCCCCAGTTTTGATAGAGCCAAAGAGGATGCACGAAATATTTTGAGCAGCATACAAGATAAAACAATTGACGGTTTATATAGAGTTGGTACGAAATTCGGAACAATAAACACACTTTTTTCAAGAAATCAAATAAGAGAATGCAAAGAGAAATTTCCTAATTTCAAAGATGTTCCAGACGTTAAGCTGTCTCTGTCTCGTAAGAGAAATTAGTACAAAAGATTCTAAATTTAGAGGAGAAGAATTTATAAAATGCTACTGCAATAAATGCTCTTGCAAGTTACGTAAATGTAAAAGGTCTAACGTATTGTGCAACTCTAAATGCCATAATGCCTCAGTATGTGAGAATAAACACTAATATTTGTATTTGAATTACGACAATATAAAAATAATAAACATTAAAATTAAAAAATGACGTTTTATTGACCCTAATCTAACAGATTACGACGTTTTAATAACTGATCGGGGTTTGACTAGTCAAACCCCGATTTCATAAAATTAAATTTCGACCTTTGCCTGACCAACTTAGTCTCTCCTAGGTTTGACTAGTCAAAGGCCGAAACTGTAATTTATTTCGAGCTTTGACTAAGATCGTCAGTCAGACCTGAGGATTGCCTAGTCAAACCTAGGAGTGCCTGAAATTCGAGCTTTGACTATAACATATACAATAGTGACTAAATAGTACATTATATACCGCGGGACTGAAGTAGTACATTTAATCCTGAAGGTAAAGTTTATGGCCCGACCGCAGGGAGGGCCATAATTTACCTGAAGGATTAAATGTACTTCAGTCGCAAGGTATATACGATACTTTTCGTACTTCCGGTATGATTTTATTAATTATTTCAATAATTTCAATCAGTTTTTTCTCTCTTCAACTCATTTAATAAACTGTCTTTAAAATAAGTTACCATAGTAACATTGCGTTGTGACAGTTATAATTGAGAAACATTGTCATTACTAGTGTCATTGTAAAGAAACATTGTTATTGATAATTATTGGTATCATGAGTGAAGAAGGTGTATCTGATATTGATAAAAGAGCAGCCGAAGTAGGTGAAGAATTGTTACCACCGAAATCTAGAAAACTATACGAGCAGCAGTACGATGCTTTTAAAAAGTGGTGCCGCTTAAAAAATGTGAGACAACCTACTGAAAATGCGCTGTTAGTCTACTTCGATGATAAATCAAAAGCGGTTTGTGCCTCAACTCTCTGAATTACTCAATGCTGAAATCGGTTATTAACATTAGAGAAGATATTGATATAAGTAAATTTCCAAAATTATTAGCTTTTTTGAAGAGAAGAAATGAGGGATTTAAGCCAAAGAAGTCAAGAATTCTCACGTCTGAGCAGGTTAAATTCGTTTGTTTGTGATTTAATCGTTCCGGGAGTTTCGTCAATATTTAATCCCGGAGGGATTAAATGTGACACTTTAGTACCTGTCACAAGGGAGTGAAGTTGTCACTTTAGGCCCGGAAGTACGAAAAATAACATAATTATATGTGGTACAATATGTTACAGTCTCTTAAAAATTTCACAATATTTTCACTGCTACAGACACTAAAAATTTTCGTTATAACTGATGGGATGTTATAAGTTAGTCTTTCAGCACTATATATGGGACACGCTGTTAATACATGATACATGTTTCACTGTTAACGGCACATCACAACTCGTACATTTTGGTTGAGGTTCCTTCTTCATTAGATATTTATGTCGTGTAAGTCTGCTGTGTCCTAATCGAAGCCTGGTTAATACTACCTGAAAGAAACGGCTAAGGGAGTTGCTATTCCATCGTCCAAAATTTGGTTTTATTTCTTTCAACTTTGAAGATTTTTCTTCCCAACATTTAGTCCGATTACATATAAGCTTTTGTTTAAAATACAGTTTGCGATCTTCTGCTAGTGGTTTCATTATCGGTCTGATATTTGGAGAATTTGCTATTTCTCGAGCATTTTTATCAGCTAGTTCGTTTTCTTTAATGCCTATATGTGACGGTACCCACACGAAGACTAATGTTTTGTTCTATAGCTGCTGCATGTTGTTTTTAATTAATTTAGCGATCGGGTTGCAGGTGTACATTTTTGATAGTATATGGAGGGAATTGATTAAGTCAGTAATAATAAGGAATTTTTCTGATTCGACTGTTTGCATATGATTTAGAGCTCTGTATATTGCATACATTTCTCCAGTTATCACAGTGGATTCCTTGGGCAACTTGAAGCTTTTTATTACGTCTCTTATAACAAATGACGATCCTACACCAGAAGTTGTTTTAGATGCATCTGTGTAAACTTGGATATATTCAGGGAAAGAAGAAAGTATTCTATTATAATTGCTTATAAATATTTGTGGACGGGGTCGAGTTCGCTCCCAATGGTAAGAATTTTACCTGAACTAAAAAGGGTAGAGTCCGAATTGGCTCCCATAGGCAAAATTTATTTTACCTAAACATGTCGAAAATATCACCCAGCGTTGTCACTTCTTTCAAATTTTCTCTTTTTGTTAGAAACAGGTACCTTCCTAGAAATATCTATGGGAAAGGAGGAAGACCTAACCCTTCGGTCCTAACTTAACTTTCGGGTATTAGAGTTTAGAGCGCAAACCGGCCGATTTCAGGTAAGAGCGCAAAACGGTCGAGCGCATATCGGCCGACACCGATAATTTGTGTTAAAATTGCCACATGTGCCAATGTTGAACTAAAACAAACTCTAAAAGTATTTGTCTAAAAGTATAATTTTCCTATAAAATGTCTATATCACTATGTAAATTTTCTAAGCAGTATAAATATTACACGATTTGGCAACAATGTCTAATGTTTCCGCGATTATATGAGAGCCTACCCGCATTCATGCGGAAGCCAATTCGTACCCTTTTAAAATATACCTGAACGAAGCGGAGCGAACTCGCCTTCACCCATATTTGTGGATTGGCTTCAGGTTTATGGTATAATAATAGTTGTAAATTTAAAGTAGGCAAAGGTATTAACCAGGGAGGTGCCGTGTTTATGTTTGCTGAATGTGTTGAGGGAAAGTTAAAAATTTCAATAGAGTTTAAAATGTTTTTGATCCTTAATTGAAATGGTAAATGTGTCCTTATGTTGATATCAGATAACGATGACTGAATAAGAAAAGGGTTGTCAGGTTGTAATGATGATTATTTTGAAACGTAAGATAGACTAAGTAATTTTCATCGTTCATGTAATGATGGCTCTCCACTTTCCAAGTTCCCACTCGAGGCTTTCAACAGGAGTTGTTCTGTAAGCTCCAGATATTATGCGTAATGCATTGTTGTGTATAATGTCTAAGATTTTTAAATTTGACTTTGACGCTGAAGAATATGCAATACATCCGTAGTCCAATTTTGATCGGATTAGGCTTCTATACAACAGTAGTAATGTATCTCCGTCAGCACCCCATTGTTTGTTGGCTAAACATTTAAGAAGATTTATACCACTTTGACATGATATCGCCAATTGCTTAATATGTGATTTCCAACTTAAAGTCTCGTCAAATGTCAAACCTAAATATTTTATCTCTGTACATCGTTTCAAAATCTTTGTGCCGAATTTTAACGCAGGTATGTTAGTGTGAATAGGCTTTTTGGAAAAATAATATATTTAGTCGAGGAAATGAAGCTGAAAAAATGACACAACCTCGCACTTTTTTCGTCCAGCATCGATTTGTACAAAAATTTGGGATTAGGCTCATTACACCCTCTAGTTCATTTTCTATATTGAGCCGTTGTACGCTTTTGGTTTTGTAAGGGTGAAAACTACCCCTAATTGTAAAAAATTATAAAATACCATTATAAACTTTAATATTGTCAACATTTGGTTCTTATTAGTTACATAATGAATGTGTTATGCTTTAAGATATACTATCATAATATTTTAACCCTTAAAACCACCCTTGTTGGAGTTATATATAAAAAATTACTTATCCTAAAAGAATAATTTCGGCTTGCATCGATTTACATAAAAATTTGGGATTAGGATCATCTCACTCTGTACTTCATATTATATATCATGCTTAAGGGCGTTGATTATTTTTAGGGGTGTAAACTACTCTTTATTGTCAAAATTTTTATAAAAATCATTTTAAACTTTAATATGGGTAAAATTTGGTTTTGATTGGTTAAATAATGATTGTTTTATACTTTAGGATATAATATCATAACATTTCAACCCTTAAAAACCACCCTTAATAGCATTACAGTTTTTATAAGAAGATATTTTAATAGGTCTATACAGAAAAAAAAGTAGAATTAAAGAATTACAAAAATATTTATTTACACAAAATTACGAATTTATAAATATGTACAAATACAAATACAAATAGTTTTTTAGTCATCTTCCAGTATATGAACCGGTTCTGTGGTATTATACATGCATTGAAAATTATCCATAAGCGGACTATCCGAATTTTTCGAAAAAAAAATTCGTTTTATAAACATAGCTTCTTCATTTTTGGCGGTGAAAAGTCTTTTTAAAAACGAATTTGTAGGATTTTTGAAGAGTTATAAGACTGTGTAAACTAAATTCCGTAACATCCCTCAGTTTTTAATTAGGGTGGGTTTAAAGGGCTCGAATAAGGGGGTGTTTGCTCGTAAATAGAGGTTTAAACAGCTATATCTCGCTAACTGTTCACTGTAATGAAAATTCTATGCACAAGGAAATTTTAGTTATTAAAGAAGCTACAATTTAGTAGTATATCATTTTTTTTGTTTCTCCAGTATTTTCGGAGATATTTTGAAGTAAAAGGTGAAAAATGGGAAACTCCAAAAAATTAATTTTCCTTTAAACTCCATTTTTTTTTTAAATTTGGCCTTTTAAATAGGTGAAACTTCTTGGATGTATTGATAATACAAATATAAAAGGAATTACAGAAAGGTGAAGACCAATTTTTATTCAGGAGTGTAGTTAGGGGGTTGTTTGCACTGATTTTTTCATAGAGAAAAGAAGGTGCCGACCTTTTTTTGAACATAAGTCGCTTAAATTTCATGCTAGAAACTTTTTATTATTATTTTTTGAAAAGCCTAACTGTATACTTAAAAAAAGATTATTTAAGTTTTCCTCGAAAAATGCAAAGTTTTTCCGTTATTTTACTTTGAATATTTCAAATTATGCATTTGACGAAAAAAGCTAACCTTAAACATGCCGTATCTCGGTTTGTATTGGTCTTAGCGATATTACAGAAAAATTATTTGGTTTGTGTTACTAAAAGATATAATTTTGGTATCCACAGTTTTTTTGATTAAATGTATATTTTTCGAGGTATTCTCAAAAAACCCTCTAAAAAAGTCGATTTTTTCATCGAAAACTGTTACTTTCAAGCGCGAATAACTCGAAAAATATTGTTTTACGAAGAAAATGTAAAAAACATTTTTTTCTTATAATTACTTTTTACATAGATTTACATAGTTAAAATGTAATAAAAAATTCGCGCCCCCGAGATGGGGTGGCAACCACCCCCAAGGTTTTAGCGTACAGCGGCATGATATAGAAAATGATCCTTGGACTATTCCTTACCTTTTGTGAAAATTTGAAGTTAATCCATGCTGGACGAAAAAATTGCGAGCCAAAATGCTACATTTCCTCGACTAATTGTGTCTTGTCAGCTGAAAAAGTGAATCCACTCGTATTAGACCAACTTTTGATTTTGTTTAGTTCTTGTTGTAAAAAATTGACCATGGAACTAATATTTTTTCCTTTGACGAACATTATCATATCATCAGCATATAATCTAGCATGTGCAGGTCTCTTGAGATTTTTTATAACATCATTCATTACAATTAAAAAAAATGTAGGGCTAATTACAGATCCTTGTGGTGTTCCATTGTCCTGAGACTTAATAGTAGAATGTTCTCCATTACTTCGTATGTTCTCCATTACTTCGTACTGAAAATTTGCGCTGATTTAGAAAGTTATTCAAAAATGCCAACATGTTTCCTTGAATTCCCCAAGTCTGTAGCTTTTTTAATATTCTGTATCGCCATGCCAAATCAAATGCTTTGTGGATATCAAAGTAAGCAGCTATGCATTTCTGTTTGTTACAGAAGGCTTCATTAATTTTACTTTCTAAATGCAAAACATTATCTGTAGTGGATCTGAAGGGACGAAATCCAGCTTGTTCCGGTATGAGTAAATTGTGATATTCCAAATGCCACATAAGTCTATTATTTATTATTTTCTCTAGCAGTTTGCAAGTAGAACATGTAAGTGATATTGGCCTATATGATTCTGCTGCTGTTGCCGGCTTGTTAGGTTTTAGAATAGGGATGACAATAGCTTGTCTCCATAAGTCGGGAAATTTTTGTTTACACCAGATTATGTTAAAAAGATTCAATAGGAAGTCTAAACTGCTTCGTTAGGTAACTGTTGTAGGAATATTGCGGGTATGTCATCTGGGCCTGGTGATGTGTTTTTTAACATTTGGACAGCTTCTAACGGTTCTGTTTTATTAATTGGAGTATTTATATCATCGTTACTGGCTACAATTTCTATTGGATTTGCTTCTTCTTCTTCCCGATAACGTAAAAAATGTTGTAATTTTCATTTGTAGACTCTTGTCTGCATGTTTCAGCTAATTCTTCTACAATTTTTTTGTTTTCAATAATTAGGTTTCCATTTCGTTCTAGGTATTTTATTCCATTTTGTGTATTGCCAGCTATTTTCTTTACTTTTTTCCATGCGAATGACATGTTAGTATTCCTTTTAATACTTTGAACGTATTTTTTCCAAGACTCTTTTTTAGATCTGGTAGTAATTAATTTTGCATATGCCCTTTTTTTCCTTAGCTCTATCAGGTTCTCATTAGTTTTATGTATTTTGAAAGTATTTAATGCTTTTTTACTTTGCTTTATTGCCAATTCACACTCTTCATTCCACCAGGAAACAACTTTGTTTTTTGCTATGTACTTTGTTTTGCCCATTGCAATTGTGGCGGCTTCAGTGATTAAGTTATTAAACAATTTTAAAGTTAAGTTTATGTCTTCTTCACTTATATGGATATTTGATATTTCTTCGGTAATTTTTGTTTTAAAGATGTTCCAGTTGGCTTGCTTAATTTTCCACTTTTGAAAAGTATTGGTTTTTGTTGAGGGGTTGGAAATTTTTGTTACTATTATTGGATAATAATCACTTCCATATAAATCGTCTACGGTTTGCCATGTGTGATTTAGTAACGTCGATGGGTCAGAAATAGACAAGTCAATTGCTGAAAAATTTCCAGAAGCTCCGTCGAAACGGGTTCTAGCTCCATCGTTCATTATTGTTAAATTCAGGCTATTGATTATGTTAGCTAATAACTTTCCATTTTTAGTAGTTTTTTCGGAACCTCATAGAAGATTATGGCTGTTAAAGTCACCAAGAATTAATTTTGGTGACGGAATTTGCATAATTAAGTCGGAAAGTTCATTTCCTTGGATATTATGATTCGGGGGAATATAAATGTTACATATGTTCATTTTTTGATTAGTACCTGTTTTTACTGTTAGTGCTTCTAAGTTTGTATTAATTGTGATTCTGTTTACTTGTAAATCGGTTTTAGTAGGTATATATTGCAACACCACCACTGGCATGATTTTTTTGTCTATTTTGATAGTAGACATATGACTTCAAGTCATACACATTGTTGTCTTTAAAATTAGTCTCTTGAAGACATATAATATCAGGAGAATATTTCCTAATTAAAACCTGAAATAAGGGTAGGCGGGTGTGAAAACTGTTTAAATTCCACTGTAAAATATTATTATACATGAATTATATTTTTATTTAAATAATTAGTTTTGTGATACATTACTGTCTAAGTCAGATCAAACAGAAAGTCGGAGCACTTGTTTAGTTAATTTTGTAGTTAGTCTAGTACATTTGATTTTCATTTTTCGATCTTCAGCCTGCGAATGTATTCCATTTATCATATCTATAAGAGATGGAATATTTTCGGTATAGTCTTTAGCAATGCTTAATGCATCACTACTACCGTGAGTATTCTCTAACAGATCAGTGAATTGTTGACTATCGAGTGGGAACTTAGGATTGTGGTTGTCAATGAAATTGATTATGTTTTGGGGCAATTCTCGAAATTCTAATGAGGGTTTGTCTTCCGACTTTTTCTTTGGAGCTTTTGTAACAGGTTTTGGAAAGTAAGAGTTTGCCTCTGAGGAATTAGTAATATCTGGTGTATCTTCTGGACTAGATGTTGCATTTCGTTTAGAGGTCGTAGGATTAGTTATTGAAGTTGCTTTAACTTCAAAATAAGTGGGTATGTCATGATTAGGCTCATTGAGTATAGGAGTAATTGGTGTTTGTTCACATATAATTTCAAGGTTAGTAGTATTTGATATAGACTCACTTGAATTATTGCTGTCTGAGGGATTGTCTAGAGAGGAACTTTGTTGTTGTGATTTATTATATGGAGATGTATGAGCTTGGAGTTGTAGGCTGGAAAATTGTGATGTCAAATGACCTGGTTGTTTGCACTTATAGCATAATGTATCTGTTGTAATATATATGTGATATGTTAAGTCATCATGATTAATTTCTAATACTTCGGGAATTTGGAAATTATCTTCTGGAGGAGATATGTACACCTGCCTTCAAAAACTAAGTATGTGACTACACGCTGGATCAGGTGCTCCAATTCGTAAGAATGTGATGGGTGACATTAGCTGTAATCCAATAGTTTTTAACTTGGTTTCCAATAAATGATGTGGAATTGTGGGACTTACGTTGGATAGAACAAGTCTTTGTGACGGGGTAACTAGCTTTCTTACTGGTATTACTGTGTTATTAATTTTAATAGAATTATGTTCTTTTAGAAATTTGTCTACCACTGATTTACTTGATAAGTATACACAAACACGGTTGTTTGAAATCTTGGATGAAAATATAATGTTTTTTGGATCTACAATTGGTCCGAGTTCTAATAAGCAGTCTTGTAATTTAAACAATTAGAATAATTGAAAGGTAGTAAACTTTGCTTCTGGGGCTTTTCGTTGTTTTCCTCGTAATACGAGAGATGTCGCTGAATTGCGTCTCAGAGGTGGGTTAATTGCATTGCGATGGTTTGCCTTAAATTGGCAGAATTGTTTGTATTTCCTTCAGAGTTGAGACTTCTGAGCTTCACCGATGAGGCAAAAGGATGCTGAAATAGCTATATGGAGATGGTGGTCCAACTCTGAATCAAATATAAACAAAACCTGCCTTGATCTTTTTTATCTTTTTCATTTTTACCCAGTTTGAGTATTTAGAAACTCTCTTTCGGTCCTTTTCCTTGACGAAGGGAAGGTAAATGCGTGGCCTAAGCGCCCTCTATTTGCTTTCTCCTACTTTCGTCGTCTCTTGTGATTATATATTGTAAAATCCGGAGATATGGGATACAGCCAGAAAGCAGTTTATTAACGAAAATTCTTGGATTTAAAATATTGTTTATTATATTTTTATTTCAATTATTCTAATTGTTTAAAAGGTAGTAAACTTTGCATCGGTAAATAGATACGCCACTGTCCAGACAACAGCACAAAAATAGGTGTTCCGATATTTAATTCGTTATCGGGTAATATCGAACTAAATTGGTGAAAAATTGAAGTGAAAGTGGTATTTAACGGGTAAGGTAGACTCAGAATTATTATTGGTTGTAAAAGAAACTGTTCTACGACGAATAACGTGATTTTTTAACAGTGGGTAGAGGTTAGTTATCCGCAAGGTTGAATTGTAACTAACTTCTGGCGCTAGCTGTGCGAAGCTGTGTAGGCAACCAGTAATTCACACCGAACCCAGTGACGTGGGAACTAGTAAGTACAAATTGTGAGAGTACTTCCTAAAGATTAGGCAACCAGTATTACAGTAGCATCCGTTTTAAATTGAATTTAGCTTTATATTTTGATAAACTCCATTAATGTTGAAATTAATTATCAATAATTAAAAGAACGAAAGTTAACAAAAACTGTTAAAATTTGTAAATATTGGTAGACCTGTAGAGGTGGGAACGAATAATTTTAAAAGGTACAAAATAACTACAACAAGAATTGATATAATTAATTATTAAAAATAGAATAATAAATTTTTTAATTACTAAAAATACACAGAAATTGCTACACTGTGAGAAACGGCAATTTTTTAAAGGGTCGACCTGGATACCAGTTTCTATCGCGGTGTAATCAAAATGTATGATTCCGATGATTCAACTACAGCAGATGAATCAGGAGAAAGAAAAGCTACAGATATCTTGGATGCTTTTCAACAATCTAAAAAAACCACCAGATCTCCAAAGAAAGATGACAAAGAAATGCTAACGCAAATTATGTCTATGTTAAGAAATCTTAAAGAGGACACAGAATAAATAAGAAAACAACAAAAAGAACAAGATAAGAAAATGAAGGAGATTTCTGAGGAACTAAAAGAACTCAAAAAAGAACAGATTGAAAATAAAAACGAAATATCAGCAATGAAGAATAATAATGAAAAAATGTTAAATGAAATTAATAATTTGCAGAAAGAAATAATGAGTTGCAACGAGAGAATTCAATACCTTGAAAGCGACAAAAGAAGGAAAAATATAGTTATACAAGGCATCCCGATAACTACAAATAATCCAAAGATATTAAAAAAATTAGTAAAAAATTTTATCGACAAGGAAATGGGTATAGAAGTAAAAATAAATGCAGCAAGGAAATTGGGAGATAAAATATACTTAGTCGAACTGGATAGCAAATACGAAAAGATGAAAATAATGAAAAACATACATAAACTCAAGGAACTGCCGAACCGCATATACATAAATGATGATCTAACAAAACATGAAAGAGAAATACAATCCAAAATTAGAGCAACTGCTAAAGAAGAGAAGACCAAAGGGAAAATTGCTAAGGTGGGATATCAAAAGTTAATTTTGGATAATGAAGTATGGAAATGGAACAGAGAAAGAGAAAAGTTGGAAAAAGTAAATTATAACCGCACAAAAAACTAATAAGCAATAACGGACAGAACAATACTATAAAGACGACACGGCAAAGAAAAAGGAGACAAGAGGGAAAAGACGAAAAAAAAAAGAAAACAATAAAATCAAACGAAGTAATACGTATGGCGACATGGAATATAAGAGGAAGTCACAAAGAAGGAAAATTAAAACAAATGGTACTTGAACTTAAAAGATATAGTTTTCAGATCGTCGCATTACAAGAAACAAAGCAATTAGGGCAATACAGTCAGGAAATAGAAGATTACTTATTCTTTAATAGTGGAGGGCAAAATAGAATGCTGGGTACAGGCTTTTTAATACATAAAAATTTTAAAGCATCAATTGTCGAATTCAGAGCAATATCCGATAGACTTAGTGTTCTTAGAGTAAAGGGAGAATTCCAAAAAAATTCATTTGTAAATATTCATGCACCTTCGGAAGAAAAAAAAATAGAGGTAAAGGAAGAGTTTTATAACCTACTGGACCAAGTATATGAAAGCATCCCCAAATATGATCTCAAAATAGTCCTTGGAGATACCAATGCCAAAATAGGTAGAGAGGACATATTTAAGCCTACTATAGGAAAATACAGCTTGCATCCAAAAACAAATCAAAATGGACACATGCTCATCGACTTTGCAAGAGAAAAAAACCTTGTAATAAAAAGTACCTACTTCCAGAGAAAGGAAATACACAAGGGCACTTAGAGATCGCCGGACGGTCAAACGGTAAACCAAATAGACCATGTTTTAATAGAGAAGGATGCAGAAAAAAGCATAATGCATATACGTACATATAGAGGGCCAGATATAGATTCAGACCACTTTTTAGTGGGAATAAAAATGAACCAAATAATACCTATAAATAGAAACAGAAACAGAGAAAAACGCATGATGAACAAGCTAGTCAGGTTACAAACAGAAGAAGAAAAAAAGGTATACCAGTTGACACTTAACAAAAAACTGGAACTTATTACAGAAAATGACAATGTAGAACAAACATGGGACTTAATTAAAAATAATTTAAAAGCCGTAGCAGATGATACTGACAAGCCAATCAAGAAACAACAAAAGGCATGGTTTGACGATGAATGCAAACTAGAAATAGAGAAACGGAACAAGCTACGATTAGAAAGTCTAAGGCTGAAATCAAAAACAATGGAAACACTTTACATAGAGCAAAGAAGAAAAACCAGCGCAATTTTACGAAATAAAAAGAGAAAATTTTACGAAGATAAGTTGAAAGACATTGAAGAGAATTACAAAAATAATCTTATTAGAAATTTATATCAAGGCATTAAAAATCAAAAAAGAGAATATAAACCACAGCCCATTTATTACAAAGATAAAGAAGGAAAAATGATATTTGATGACCAAGAAATATTAAAACGATGGAAACAATATTTTGATGAATTGTTAAACGGGGAGTACACAAATAATCACAATGAAGAAGACACAGATGATGGAAATGAAAAACACATAAATCACGATAATGAAGGATACACAGACGAAATAATGAATATGCAAAGAAACAGTACGGAAGATATAGCACCATCCCTAAATGAAGTTGAAATTTTTATTAAGAATCTAAAAACTATAAATGTCCTGGAAGTGATTCTATAACAGCGGAAATGTTAAAGTATGGAGGAGCGCAGCTGACAGAAAAGATACACAAATTACTGAAAAACATATGGGAAAAGGAAGAACTACCAATGGAGTGGAAGCAAGCAGTGATATGTCCTCTTTATAAAAAGGGGGACAAGCAGAATGTCAAAATTATAGGGGCGTGGCACTATTAAATGTAATATATAAGATATTAGCAGTCCACATCAAAAACAAGCTAGCAAGAAGTCTTAACAATAGCATAGGTGAATACCAGTGTGGCTTTAGAAAAGAGATAAGTACTATAGACAACATCTTTACTTTAAGAGAAATACAAGCTGAGAGCTATGAATATAATAAACCAACAATGGCACTCTTCTTAGATTTTAAGCAAGCTTTTGATAGAATAAAAAGAAAAGAAATATATAAAGCGTTAAAAAATCTAGAAGTTTCACCAAAAATAATAAGAATGATAAAGCTTACACTTACTAAAACAGAAAATAAAGCAAAAGTAAATAACAAACTAACAGAAAATTTCGAAGTGAAAGAAGGAGTACGACAAGGGGACCCGTTGTCATCACTGCTATTTAATGTAGTATTGGAAATGATAATAAAAGAGGCTAATATTAACAGATCAGGACATATATATCACAAAAAACATCAATGTTTGGCATTCGCGGATGATGTATTAATTCTATCCAGAAGCAAGGAACAATTAAAAGAGGTAGTAGAACGACTAGAAAAGGCAGCTCGAGAAAAAGGACTTTATATAAATGAAACAAAAACTAAATACATGGAATGGACCGACACAAAATTTGAACAAGGGCAATATTTAATGATAACAACGAATGAAGGAACAATGTATAAATTTGAAAAGGTAGACAGATTTGAATATTTAGGGACCTTATTTTCTAGTAAACCAAATATCCGAGATGAAATACACAAAAGACTAATGTCAGGGAATCGTTGCATGTATGCACTTAATAGAATACTCAGAAGCAAAAATATATCCAAAGCAGCTAAATTAAGAACGTATAAAACTGTGATACGACCAATAGTTACGTATGCCTCAGAAACTTGGACTATGACAAAAACCGAGCAATCAATGTTACTAGTATGGGAAAGAAAAATACTTAGAAGGATATTTGGGGGAAGAATAATCAACAATCAGTGGACACGAAGAACAAACAAGGAGTTAGAAGAATTGTATAAGGAGCCTAATATAATTGCAGTTGTAAGATCACAAAGACTGAGATGGTTAGGACATGTCCAGAGAATGGCCCAAGTTAGAATGCCTAAAATCATGTTAAGCGCTACAATAGGTGGTAAAAAGAGAAAAGGAAGACCTAGGACCAGATGGAGCCATGAAGTTAATGATGACCTGAAGTATCTCAATGCTACCAATTGGAAAGAAAAAGCGAAGAACAAGCAAGAATGGAGGAAGATTGTAAACCAAGCCATGAGCCTGCTTGGCTCGAAGTGCTAATGTATATATATAAACTTTGCATCTGGGGCTTTTCGTTGTTTTCCTCGTAATACGAGAGATATCGCTGAATTGCGTCTCAGAGGTGGGTTAATTGCATTGCGATGGTTTGCCTTAAATTGGCAGAATTGTTTGTATTTCCTTCAGAGTTGAGACTTCTGAGCTTCACCGATGAGGCATAAGGATGCTGAAATAGCTATATGGAGATGGTGGTCCAACTCTGAATCAAATATAAACAAAACCTGCCTTGATCATCTTTATTTTTTTCATTTTTACTCAGTTTGAGTATTTAGAAACTGTCTTTCGGTCCTTTTCCTTGACGAAGGGAAGGTAAATGCGTGGCCTAAGCGTCCTCTATTTGCTTTCTCCTACTTTCGTCGTCTCTTGTGATTATATATTGTAAAATCCGGAGATATGGGATGCAGCCAGAAAGCAGTTCATTAACGAAAAGTCTTGGATTTAAAATATTGTTTATTATATTTTTATTTCAATTATTCTAATTGTTTAAAAGGTAGTAAACTTTGCATCTGGGGCTTTTCGTTGTTTTCCTCGTAATACGAGAGATGTCGCTGAATTGCCTCTCAGAGGTGGGTTCATTGCATTGCGATGGTTTGCCTTAAATTGGCAGAATTGTTTGTATTTCCTTCAGAGTTGAGACTTCTGAGCTTCACCGATGGGGCATAAGGATGCTGAAATAGCTATATGGAGATGGTGGTCCAACTCTGAATCAAATATAAACAAAACCTGCCTTGATCTTTTTTATCTTTTTCATTTTTACTCAGTTTGAGTATTTAGAAACTGTCTTTCGGTCCTTTTCCTTGACGAAGGGAAGGTAAATGCGTGGCCTAAGCGTCCTCTATTTGCTCTCTCCTACTTTCGTCGTCTCTTGTGATTATATAATGTAAAATCCGGAGATATGGGATGCAGCCAGAAAGCAGTTTATTAACGAAAAGTCTTGTTATATTGTTTATTATATTTTTATTTCAATTATTCTAATTGTTTAAAAGGTAGTAAACTTTGCATCTGGGGCTTTTCGTTGTTTTCCTCGTAATACGAGATATGTCGCTGATTTGCGTCTCAGAGGTGGGTTAATTGCATTGCGATGGTTTGCCTTAAATTGGCAGAATTGTTTGTATTTCCTTCAGAGTTGAGACTTCTGAGCTTCACCGATGAGGCATAAGGATGCTGAAATAGCTATATGGAGATGGTGGTCCAACTCTGAATCAAATATAAACAAAACCTGCCTTGATCTTTTTTATCTTTGTAAACTTTGTATTTATTTTAATAGTATCTAGTTAAAATTTCCAAAGAAAGCAGTACATTTTTTATAACTGTACTTGAAGGAATCCTTGTCATAACTTTCTTGGTAACCTGCCCTAAAAAGCTTTATTTTAAGCAAACGTTAATTATCCATACTCCCACAAATTTTAAATTAACTGTACCTACCTAAAAATAAAAATTACAGTTAAAAGCTGCAATCTAGGGGATTTTGTTGATATTACGGTTACAAGTTGACATTTTGCTAGTGATAAATTAGTTCGGAAAGTGAGTTCACGTGTCATTTACCCACATAACAATTTCATGTTCATTTTCTTAGTAGATTCATAGAACACACTTTTCAGAAAAAGTATATACTGAGAATATGCGTAATTACCATTGCGAATGTGTAGAGCAGATACTGACTATATACTACATTACAGTACTTAAACGTTCTTTGTATATACTCAGAATATACTACCGCACTTCTTTTCAGTATATATATATATATATATATATATATATATATATATATATATATATATATTGATGTGATCTTGATTATTGATATGAGATAATATTCTTATATGTCACTTAATTTAATCAATGTAATAATACTAATCTAATTAATTAACCAGATCTGTGCTCGGAATTGTATTTAGATACCTTTCTATTTCCGCCATTTTCCTGTCCCAGTGGCGATGTTGACCATCTGTTGCAATGCGAAGAAATTTCGTCACTTCCTGTATGAATTGTTCCGAAGGATTACTCTGTGGATGCCTGATGCTGACAAAATTTGTCTCTATTCCTCGTTCTCGAAGTTGTCCCTTGAAACGATCATTTCGGAAGTACGTTGCATTGTCCAGTAGAATCTTTTTTGGTGTTCCTACTATGGCTATAAAATTGTCGATTTTTCTTAATATTTCCTGCCCCTTTGTGGTGCGGCAACTATATAATTTTACGTATTTTGAAAACACATCCACCATTACCAGAATATGTTTGTTCCTTTTAGTGGTCATAATTAGATCGCTTAACATATCTATTGCTACAATGTCTAGTTTGTTTCTGGCTTCAATATTTTTGGCAACATTTTCGTTTCTGAAATTCCGACTCTTATATTTTTGACATACATCGCACTTCTGGGTAATTTCCTTTACAATGCGGTAATCCTGTCGGCTGATGTAATTTTCCCTAAAAACGAGCCAAACTTTTCTGCTACCGATATGCCCATTGTCCTCATGTAATTTCTTTATTATCTTTTCGGCCAATGTCTGTGTCACTAAATATAGTTCCTTTCCGTCTATTCTCTTAAAATATATGTCATTTTCTATTTCCGCTCTTCTTTTCTCTCTTTCTTCTAGGTCTTCTTGGTTTGTCCTTATCTCATTTAACGAATATATCCCTTCTTCTTGTATTAATCTATTTAGTCCCACCTGTAGAGTAATTGTTTCCTTTTTTCCGGTGTCCTCATCCCGTGTTAGAGCGTCGGCTATTATGTTGTCTTTTCCTTTTATATATCGGAACTCAAAATCATACTCCTGTAATAATAGAATGCCTCTATGTATTCTATTATTTACTAATCTATTCTTCATGATATGTACTAAAGCTGCATGGTCTGTTTCGATTGTGAATTTTGCTCCCAATAAGTAAAACCTCAATTTGTTTACGCAATATAGTACACTGGCAAACTCGGTGATTCTTCCAAAATGGCCTCGATGTTTAGAGGTGATTCATATTGTGATACTGTGTGCTGGTTGATATTCCTGGCATCTAAACATAATCTCAATTCTCCACTGCTTTTCTTTACTATCACAATCGGGTTAACATACGGTGAATCACATCTTTCGATGATTTGATCTTCCAACATTTTATTTATTTCTTCTTTCACCTCTTGTCGATACTTGTATGGAATCGGGTAAGTCTTTGATCGAAAATTTCCCAAGTTTTTCACCTCAAATGAATGTTCGTACTTTTTAGCCACTCTGTTTTCCTCATTGATCAAATTTTCGTAGTTTCTTAACATCAACCGCAATTCTTTTTCTTTCCCTTCTCCACATATCAATTTTCTGTCTTTTTTCTCAGATTCTTCACACAAGTTTACCGTGCATTCTGCATCCTCGTTTGCATATACCTCCTCTTCAAATACCACTGTTTCAATCATATTCTTTTCACTTTCATTTTTTAGCTTTATTTCTTCTTCTCCTGAGCCCGTCTCTTCTTTTGAGGAATCCCAGGTTTCCTTTGTTTCTGATACTCTCAAATTTTCTTCTTCTGGGCTCAACTCTTCTTTTGAGGAGCCACAGGTTTCATTTTCTTTTATCTTTTTCTGACCTTTTCTCCTTTTTCTTCTTTGTCCTTGCTTCGCTGCCAAATTCATTTCCACTGTTTGTTCTTTACCTGATTCGTCCGTATTTTGTTTCTCATGTTCCTTGTCCTGTTCTTTTTCTTTTTCTTCTGTTAGTTTCATCGTATTATTTTTAAAATCTATCACTACATGTTTTTCTGCCAATTCGTCCACTCCTACTATCATGTCATGTGACATGTTTGGCATTATTACACATTGTAGTGCATACATATTCTTGCCCAGTCGTACCATTACTCGTATGCCTTCATTTATAGTTGCCAATGTCCGTTTGTTTGCGCCCAC
This sequence comes from Diabrotica virgifera virgifera, assembly GCF_917563875.1. Classification (NCBI taxonomy): domain Eukaryota; kingdom Metazoa; phylum Arthropoda; class Insecta; order Coleoptera; family Chrysomelidae; genus Diabrotica; species Diabrotica virgifera. Next base: position 148,539,674 of record NC_065445.1, on the reverse strand, counting down.
TAAATTTACCCTAGGTATTTTATAAATTAAATTTGTTAAGTTAACTTCTTCTATTAGTTTTCTGTTGACCAATGTTATTTCAGATCCAGTGTCTATCATAATTTTAATTGGTTTCTCGTTGATAAATCCATCCACAAATTTTAAATTAATTCCATTTTTCTTTTCGTTGTTTCCTGCCAATTTAATAAACTCCTTGGGGTGACAAAAGATTCCTGTTTGCTTTTTGGTTTTTAGTGAGCGCCGTCGTGAAAAGACGCCGGTTGCTCATCGTTGTTTATATTTTCGTCATAATGTCTCTCTCCGTCATATTCATCTGTCTGGGTATTATTTACTTCTCTTCTATTTTCTCTTGGTCTGTCGGATCTGTTTCGGTTTTCTCGATATACCTGTTCATTTTGTCTACCATTATTTCTGTTTTCTTGATTTGAGCGTGTGGTGTTTCTATTCTGGTATTCTCGATTTCTGTCCTCATTCCATTGCCTATTTCTTTGTTCATAATTTCCTCTTCCGTTGTCTCTATTTTCGTTTTCCCTTCTGGGATTAAAATCTCGTCTTGTATAGTCCCTCCTATTTTGATTTCTATCTCTGTAATCTTGTGTTTCTCGGGGCCTGTAATCTTCTCGCGACCTTCTTGATTTTCTTTCTCTTAGACGTGATTCTCTTATTTGTAGGAATTGGCATAAACTATCTATGTCTTTGTAATTTTGCAATGTGATATGGTCTTCCAGCGTTTCCTCGAAATGTCTTGCAATCAGTTCGACTAATTGTTCCGATGAGTAATTATATTGTAAATGTTTTGCATTATTGTAAATTTGCAAAGCATATGTCCTTTCTGATACACCCATCCTATCATTGTATTTCCCATTTTGCAATTCCTTGTTAATTTCCAATTGTTGGACCTTTCCCCAGAAATAATTCAAAAATTTTTGTTCAAATTGTTGCCAATTGCCGAATTCTTCTTCTTTACTATCGAACCATAGGCTTGCTTCATATTTGAGATGGTTTCTGATAGTTTCTTTTGCTGTATCGAAATTTCCGATGTGTTGTATTTTCTTTTTCAGGCTATTTATGAACGGCACTGGGTGTAATCTTCTTACATCCCCGCCAAACCTTATCTTCACGTCATCTGTGCTATGTATAACCATTTCTCTTCTTTCTCCGACATTTTGTTGCGTCCGGTTTTCGGTGACTTGTTTTTCTATTTCTGTGATTCTTTTTTCCACTTCTTCTCTGTCTACTTGAATAGCATTTTCCAACTTATTTTCCAAAGTTTCTAGTTCCTTTTTCTGGCCATTCGTTAACTCCTTTATTTTATCTTGAATTTTCATTTCATACTTTTCTATGCGTTCCTCCATTTTCTTGTTGTTCTCTTCTATGGCTTGTTTTGTTTCCTTCTGATTTTCTTCCATTATTCTTTTTGTTTCATCCATTTTTTGATCCAATTTTTGTTGTGTTTCATCCATTTTTCGTTGTGTTTCCTCCATTTTTTGATCCACTTTATCCATTTTCTTTGATGTTTCTTCCTGATTTTTCTCCATTGTTTGTTTTGTTTCTCTTTGATTGTCATCCAGTTTTTGTTGTGTTTCATCCATTTTCTGTTCCATTCTTTGTGACTGGAGTTGCATCATTTGTAATAATTTATCTATTCCTGATAATTCTTGCTGTTCTGATGCCATGATTGTCTTGTCTAAAATATCTTCTTGGTCTGAATTATTCTCTTGATTTGAATGTTCTTTTTGTTTTTTGTTGTCTTTGCTTTGGCTTCTTGTCACAGACATTTGTTTTCAAGAAGTACTGTCCCCGCCAAATATGAAATTTTACTAGTATGTTACCAAGACGACTTTTTCTCACCCAAATATTATAAATTGTCAATAAATATATCAAATGTAAATATCGTAAAATAAAATATTAAATCAGTTATGTAAAATTTGTACCTAAAGAGATCTAAAATTTTATGTTATCAAATGTAAGTATCTCACTTTTTACCACAGGCATATAAATTTTCAAATACCGGCTTTACTCTTTCTATCCTTCAAATTTGCCACTAGAAATACTTTACAATGCTTTCCACGTTGGACGACAGTTGATGTGATCTTGATTATTGATATGAGATAATATTCTTATATGTCACTTAATTTAATCAATGTAATAATACTAATCTAATTAATTAACCAGATCACATATCAATATGTTTTCAATCTCAGGGCGAATTATAAATTAATTACTTACTTTCGTGGCTTCTAAATATTTCTTAATGGTTCCTAATCGGGATAGAAAAGAAAAGAGTAAAAAAAATACACATATGGGTTACAATTATAATCAAAATATTTTTTATTTTATTTAAAAGGCAATCAATGCTTAATATTTGCTATTTCTTATTATTCTTAAACATAACATTTACAAATGGGAATCTTATTTCCTTTTGGTTTTCAATTGAAAGTTTTTATTAACATTTAACTATTAGGAGTTATTAGGAACAACTCTATTTAAGTTTGATGAAGCTTTTCTGATATTATTGATTATGTTATTCAATTTTTTATGTGGAATTTAATACGAAAAACCCATACATTCATGTCCAAACAAATGAGACTGACCTTTTCCTGGTGAACTGAAAATGTCCTCACACAAGACCCGTTTCCTGCTATCCTTGGCTGCGATCAAACCTCGTCCTGGCTTCCAGTAATGTTCTCCTTTGAAAAACTAGCTCGTATAGCTCTCGTTCCTGCGTCTGTCGTGATGCTGTGTTCTACCTTTCTCGAAACTGCTATCAGCTACCGGGACACTCTTGGCTCAAGGAGGTTCTTTTACTCTCGACCTGGCCTACTTCTCGTTCCACGATAGATACTCCACACTCACGGAACTACATCGGCTTTCTCACTCTCCGTACACTACCGTCTACTACTCGACTTCACTTCTCGACCGCTCAAAACATTCTGATCTCACTTTCTCATCCATTCCCCTACTTTCTAAATATCCCTTCCAGATTCACAAATCAATCTTCCACCACCAACTCTCATTCGTAATATTTCTCAAAACCAATTTTTAATCTTTCTAAATATGCTTAATGGATTTCAAAAGAAAATATTTAATTCCCATTCTAAAATACTTTCTAACTATTTACAAATTTTAATGACCTATTCTCTCTTTCAAATGAGTCTTATTTAGCATAGGCTAATGATCGAAACCTTCCGCGAAAAACGATAATGAACTATCATCTATTTCACTGAGTTTTATTTAGCATAGGCTAATGATCGACCTTCCGAGAAGAACGATAATGGTACGCGTCATTCACTTTGTTTATCTAAGCACATTGTTCCGAGTTTCGTACGCTTATTCTAATCACTTCTTAAAATTAAATATAACAATTTGTTGTATACAGGTTGTTCTAAATTTATATGCCCGAGGTTGAGAAAATCAAAAATATTTTATATTAAAGTGAATTTTGTTTATAATTATCAAAATTTAATTTTCATATCAAATAGAAATATAACAATATATATATATATATATATATATATATATATATATATATATATATATATATATATATATACTAGATGACCCGGTGAACTTCGTTGCACCTTAGATAGTGTGTCATAATTAGATAATGTGTCATAATTTTACTCAAAATCAACTGCTCGAAAATGAATTGCTCGACATAAAAATTGATTGAAATACAAATTCCTCGAATTAAAAATAAAATTATATGTCTAAATATTTATTCACAATAATGCAAAATTTGTAGGTATATAAAAAAAGGTACATTTAATAGGACAATTATATGATATTCGGAAATTAGAAAAAAATTAGACGGAAAGGTACATTTAATAGGACAAATTATGTGAAATTCATATTTTGTTCAATTTGAGTTCAAAAGTTAAACTGTTGCACTTTTCTTTTATAAAATTTCCCGCTCGTTCTTCTTCTGTGCTCAGAATTTTTCTACTGCTTACGGTTCGCTATTTCGGAAACGGACGGCGCTAGAGACAAAAAAAATAGTACCATTATGTTCGGAATTCAGTAGGGAGTATGCGCTAACACAGACGGAACGGCGTACGTCGACTGAACCCCCGCTAAAATGTCGAAAGCGACGCATCCCTTACTATACTTTGATGCAGTGACACACACCAGGCGCTCTTAAAATATTCGTTGCAGCGGCGTTACCGCGACCCATCCTAGAAACCATATCTCGCCCTAATGTCGCCAATCGGTTTTACGACTTCGACGGCATATCATAAATGCGTGTATCGTGGTATAACACAGACGTTTGAGCTGTTTTCTAGCGAATTTTGTTGTGAGTGTTGCCAAAGCTTGTTTAATGATGGAAATTACAGACTTGAACTATATTTTGCCTTGAATTTTTTACTCCCATATCAAATTATTTTTATATGGGACTCATTTTATTTTTAATTTTTTATCTTATAGCTTAAAGAGCAACTTAATTAGGTACAATATTTCTATCTGGAAAAAAGTAATCTACTAAAAATAATTTTTTTTTTCAAATTTTACACAATACAGTTTATACTAATAACTTATATATAATTTTATTTGATGTCTAGGTATGTAAAATAGTTCTCCAGTTCTCTAGTTCTCCACTATATCCTATTTTTCGCCTTTCCTTTCCAGTGTGTAATTTTCATCGATACTATTATATTCCTGAAACTTTTTTGCAGTCCTAGTCTACCTCGTCCCTAGTCCCAACTGGTCTTCTTAGCAGTACCATCTTTGGCATTCTTTCCTTATCCATCCCCTCAAAATGACCTGCCCATCTTATTCTTTATGACTTTGTTTATCTTGTTATACTTGGTTCCTTGTAATGCATCCTTAATTCTTGATTGCTGCTTCTATGCCAGCCGTCTTCCGTATCTGTATTATTTTCCCTGAAAATAGCTCTCAGTACGTTCCGTTCTCAACTCTTATCATTTCTCCTTCTGTTTTATTTAGCACCCATGTCTCACATCCGGCAGGTGACTGTTGCTGTTATTACGGTTTTGTATATTCTGGTTTTCGTCTTTCTCGATAAGTAATGTGCCTTTAATTTGAATGATTTTTTTGTTAATAATAATTTGTGAAACATCACTATTTCCCAATAAATTGGGTATAATAGAGGGGCATCAATTTAACACCTGTATTTGCTCAGTGGCGTACCATTGAATGGACAGCCTCTTAGCGTTATAAATAGTTTTTCTTAGGTGATATGCTTTCCCTCATAATGGTGTTATTTCTTGAAAACGGCTCTTTATACTTACTAATAACTCCTGAAAATATTTTTTAGACATTCTTGTAAAATTAAAATACTTTTCTGGGCCTTTATTATATTAATTTCGTTATATAATGTGTAACGAAATTCCTTATAATTTCGTTCCTTTATGATGGGATGTATCCAATATCTGTGTTTCTTTTTTTCTTTAATATAAGATAAAATAAACTTGCATTTATTACAAAAGACAAATCGTCATAACTTTCAGATATCGTATCGTCACGTATCGTACAGCAGCCAACACGCGACTAAATTTGGCAACTACAAACCTCCACCAAAAGCATCCGCCAAAATTTCGATTATACCAGATTTGCGCCTCCGCCAAAATTTGATTGTTATACCAGAGATCTGGTCCTTCGGCAAAATTTTAAAATATTTTTTGTACATTAAAAATAGTAATCGTAAAGTTAAAAACTTTATATTTTCACGGATTTTAGTACAATTTTCGCTCATTCGTTTCGTGTGCTTAGTGTTGTCTCTAGTGCTCTCGTGTTATCCTACGGCCTCGTTTTGCTATCTCGGAAACTAATTGAGCTAGAGAGACGATGTATACGCCGTTTTAAGGAGTCCACCTGCCAAATTTCATGAAAATCGGTCAAGCGGTTTCGGAGGAGTACGGTAACAAAGCCTGCGAATTAGAATTTTATATATATATATATAGATATATATATTTACTCCCAGCGTATGAAGTGAGCCACATATCAAAAGAAACTGCGGTTGAAGTGAGGTCCTGTACAAAGTGAGGTCCAGTATACGGACCTCACTTAGTCAATCAATGTAAGACTTTTTCGTAGACATGTACTGATAGCAAACACTGTTTTTTTACAAAAAAAAGTGGGACCTCACTTTGTATGGTCCACATCAATTTTTAGTTCAGAGATTTTCCGCATAGAGGCGCTGACTTTGGTGTATATTTTCTAACCATGTATATTCTATGCCCTGTTGAATAACTTACGATACACATAGTGAGGACCATACAACTGGCAACATCTGTTCAACCAATCTTTAAAACAGTGGATCGTCGCATAAATTCAAACAGTACAAAAATGTTTAATACTTTAATCCTTTTTGAGAGCGTAGGCGCAAAATTTCGGTTGAGTTCTTTTTAAACGCATTTATTTTTTTCGAATCCTGAGATAACTAATAGGTATTTTTAAAAAATTTAAACTCAAAATAGAAGACTACATTATTCCCGAGGGAAGATAGTCCCTTATAATGAAAAAAAAGTTTCTTTTCAATGATATATTTAAAATTAAAAATCAGACTATGTTTTTTCACCCCTGTGACTTATTAAAATAAATATTATAGAAGTTCTCAAGGACTTTCGACCATGGATAATACAGTAATATTTCTTTCTGCGTTTAAATTTTTCAAAAATACTTAAGGTTTTCTCAGTATTCGAAAAAAATGAACGCATTTAAAAAAAAATTGGAGCGAAATTTTTGAGCATATGCTCTCAGAAAGGCTTAAAATAATATAAATTTTTGTAATCAGTATTTCAATAGTTATTTATGATATAAGTGTTAAAAGTACACGTTTAAGGCACGCATGTGAAAGTTTGCAGAATGAGCGACAGCGAGTTCTGCAATTCACATGAGTGCCTTAAAAATGTACTTTTTAATACGCATATCATACAATATTTTTTCTACAAACGTAATTACAGGACAATATCTACAAAAACTACTAAAATTTTTTATTTCATTAGTAGTTCCAAAATGACACAAAATCTAGGCATCTGATAAAAAAGTTTATTTGAAAAAAGTGTATTTTTTTGTTCTTCTTAATGGCGGTACAGACTCGTTTTTTTAATATTGTGTTTATTTACAGAGTAATTTCCAAATATTAATATATTTTTCAAATTGGGCTCTGTACCGCCATTCTTTATTATATTACAAATACGTGTGCCAAATATCTCGAAAAAATATTCAAAATTACAGCCTCAATCTTGGAACGCGTTTTGGCTACCTGTTGATCGCTACTGTATAACCTTAAAAATAAATTCGATAAACCAATTCATCATTTTATTGCCATCAAAAAATTTCAGTAGGTAGTATTTTTTAACACGTTTGTATAATACCTTTCATTTCCTAAGAATTATGTATTATTTAAAAATTACATAATGGAGATTCCTAATCGTATTTCGGTATTCACATTTCATACAAGAGTCTCAAAGTACTCAAGTATAAACAATTTTTAGATGATTTTGGGAATATCGATTTCAAGCAGATCACTTACCTTTTTATGTAAATATTCATGTGTTTCATAAAAGCTGATGTGACACTTTCGTCCAGTTCTTTATTAGTAAATAAAAGTTGAATTATGGTTTTTTGGGTTAATAATTACTTCGCATATTATTTATAATACATATAGTAGGGGAGCGAAGTATGCTAAATGTGCAGTCACTCGAGCGCTTAGGGGACCTATTGGGTTGTGATTATTAGGTTCTAAAACCAAAAAAGTTAAGTAAAATTTTCCATTTTAGTGGGGACTTTCCATATTTTAATTTAATTTTCCATTTCCAACACCCGTTTTCTCCGATTATAGCGCCACCTATCCATAATTAGAAAAAATGTTTCGAATAAAAAATGCTTATTTTTACGCAAAGAATCCAAATCTGTATTAAAAAAATAGGGGTTCTTATTTAAGAATTTAAAGTAACCGCCCCCCCCCCCACCTCCGTGGGGGTCGTGTTTAGTACCATTCGATAGATTTCAGAAAAAATATTCAGAAATTGTAGTGTATTACCTATAAGAAGTTACCGTTAAGCCGGGTCCAGACTATGTAACAAAACATGTTAAATAACAAAGTTTTGTAACTTGTTACAAAATTTTAAATAAGAGTTTTAAAACATAGTGTTGTATAACATTTTTCTGGTTATATAGCATGTTTTATGTTATCTAACAGATGTCGGTAAACATCAAAGAAAGTTATAAAACCGCACCGCGACTGATCTACACCTAAAAACATGTTATTGAAACATTTCTCTGGCATAGTACGCGAGCAGCAACCGTTGGAGTCATATCGCCTTGTTCATTCTGTAGTGATTGTGCTAGATTTTTCTTTGGTCTGTTCACGTAGGGTTATTTACGCGATGAAATTGTCGAAAGAACTGACTACTCATTTAATTGAGCTATTTCGTAAGTAACGAGTATTATGGGATTGCTGTGGGATGAGCTACATTTATTGATTTAAAAAACAAATAAAAAACACGATTAATAGACTGAAATAGAAGTGAAAATAGATACAGAAACTATAATTAAAACTAATGCACGTACGCCTATAACTCAAACCAACAAATGAAAAGCAGTACGCGGAACCTTAACAGCAAATCGGTGCAAATCAACTCTAAATTTGACATAAATAATATTCTCTACAGAGCAGAGTGTTCAGACATAAAACTTTAACATTCACTTCATTCGCTACACAGATGCAGACTGCTTCATGAGCTACTCAAACAGGCACTCAATCATACAATATATCTGAGCCTTTCTATTCCGTCCACTACATCTACATCCGCTACTTCTCCAGCTACACCAATTCAAACAGACAGTGACACTCAATCATGAACAGGTGAAGAAGATAATACTGAGGAATTAAATTTTACAGAAATGTTATACTTCCTCTCTGAAACAATGAGTAAAAAGTTTAAAAAATATACTTTGCTAATAATGTAACTTTTAATCTTTCTCTTACTGGAATTGCATCTCGAAATGTCTTTCCTGCCTATTTTATGGCCGATTTCATTTATAAGAAATTCAAAATCAGAACTTTCTATTTTTAAGAAGCTTTTAAAACTGCCATCACATTTAATGTGTCCTGTCGATGGGTCTATGTTATCTCATTATATTGCATGCTGTACCACTACCTATATTTTGCTCGAGCTGCTAATGAAGGACACACCCAAAATATTAATTTAACACGCCCGTGTCGCCTCCACAATATTATACAAGCTGCTGTTGCTATGAAGAGATCCTCCATACTTATATGACGCAATTTTATATACTACCTAACCTACCAGCTATCCATAAACACATACCTAGTTTTTGATGCCAAAGACAGAGGAACATTTAAATCAGCTGCATGGAGAAAAGAATATAACCCAGACCTATGTTTTGTCTCAAAAGATACCAATGACAGACCACTAACAACTGCGAGAAGTGTCCTTGCAGACTTACCACATACTCAACATCGTCCGGTGCTTATCACCATCGGAATATCAATTCCAATAATTAGATCATATCCTCGACCCAGGTGGAATCTTAGAAAAGCAAACTGGAAGAAGTTCTCTGAACAACTAGACCGAACCTTGAGCTGGGTCCCTCCAACCAGCAAACATTATGAGAGGTTTGTGGGCGCAGTAATAAGCACTGCCAAGGAAACCATCCCTAGGGGGTATCGCAAAGAATATGTGCCTGGATGGACTGAAACATGCGAAGACTTATACACGAAGTTTCTCGAAAGTGGTGACCGAGAAATAGCCGATGAGCTTTTACACAACATCGATACAGCTAGACGCCAAAAATGGATAAAGACTGTCGAAAACCTTGACTTCAAAAAATCAAGCCGGCAGGCATGGTCCTTGTTGCGGAAAATTGGAGGAGCTAACCAGCTGGAATCCAGAGAGTCTAAAATGTCTCCTAACAAGGTTGCCTCCCATATAGTATCTCTATCCAGAGCTCCACGAGATCGAACACATACTACCAACGTGAAAAGAGACTTAAGGGCATTAAAACAAATGAACAGAACGAACTCCGAATATTCAGCAAGAATACTTATTTCTGAAATCACACATGCGCTGAAAGAAATGAAATCAGGTAAAGCACCTGGCTTTGATGGTATCCATCCAGAGTTCTTGATACACAGTGGTGCATACACGAAACAGTGGCTTGCAATGTTCTTTAATGATATACTTCAGTCAGGTAACATTCCTTTCTCACTTAAGCGAACAAAGATAATTGCAATTCCGAAACCGGGCAAATCAAACGATAAGCCAGAAAACTACCGCCCCATAGCTCTACTCAGCATGGTATATAAACTATTAGAAAAGCTTCTCCTCAACAGAATTAGTCACAGGATACTAGAAAATGTCCCCATTGAACAAGCTGGCTTCCGCCCTCATCGAAGCTGTACGGACCAAGTGCTGTCATTAACAACTTTTATAGAAGCTAGTTTTCAAAAGAAACAAAAGACAGCAACAGTATTTATAGATCTAACAGCAGCATATGATACTGTTTGGAGACAGGGATTAATATATAAACTGGCCCGCATTATCCCCTGCAGAAAGATAATTAACCTCATTGACAACATGCTGACCAACAGAGCCTTCCAGGTTATAATGGGAAAGGAGACGAGTAGACAGATGAAACTTAACAATGGTCTTCCACAGGGTTCTGTCCTTGCCCCTTTACTTTTCAGCCTCTATATTGCTGACATGCCTGAAACCGAATCTCGGAAGTTTGGATATGCTGACGACTGGACCCTTGCAACAAGCCACCAATCTTTAGAAACTACAGAAATCACTCTCACGAATGACTTATCCATCCTCAGCGAATACCTTAAGAAATGGAGACTACAGCCAAGTACTACAAAAACTGAAGTATCAGCTTTTCATCTAAACAACAAGTTGGCAAACAGAGAATTGCGAGTGTATTTTAATAACAAGCTGTTAAAACACAATAAATACCCGAAATACCTTGGGGTTACTCTAGACAGAACGCTCACATTCAGAGAACACCTGACGAAAACAGCAGCAAAATTGAAAACACGCAACAATATAATACAGAAACTCTGCGGCACTACATGGGGGTCCACAGCATCAACATTAAGATCCTCTGCTCTTGGCCTGATATATCCGGTGGCAGAATACTGTGCTCCAGTGTGGCTAAATAGCAGGCATACCCACCTGGTCGACACCCAACTAAACCGTACTATGCGTATGATAACAGGCACAATTAAGCCCACCCCTACAATGTGGCTACCTACCCTTAGTAATATAGCACCACCCAACCTACGCCGCGAACATGCATTGGTTAAAGAATATAACAAAATAATGGACAGTCGCCAGCTTCTAGTCCACAACGACATCCCCGATATTCTTGGAAACCGTCTCCGATCCAGGTTACCCCCTCTACAATCTGCTCAAGCGCTGCAGCAATCCAACTTTGACTTAAATACCCGATGGAGAGAAGATTGGGAAAGTAGGACAGATCCGCATTACCATAGTCTACCGGACATCATAGGGAAACCTGGCGAATTTGAACGTCCCCGTAAGATTTGGGCAGCCCTTAATCGAATTCGAACAAACTGTGGAAGATGCGCCGACTCCCTCCACAGATGGGGTAAACTCCCCTCGCCTTCTTGTGACTGCGGCGCTGCAAGACAGACGATCAGTCACATTGTTCAGGACTGCCCACGCAGAGCATACACAGGCGACCCTATAGACTTTGTAATGGCAACCGAAGGGTCAATCGAATATATAAAAAAATTGGACATCTGTTTGTGATGCATTGTATAATGCATAAATCTAAATATATTCTGTGATATACTTAAGCCATACGCTAAATAAATAACCAGCTATCCATCTAAAATGCTGCAAAATTTATGCGCATGTTGTTGTTTTGTTTTTTGTTATATAGTCTGGATACTCATGCTATATATAACAAGTTACATAACAAAGTTGTACAACTTTGTTGTACAACTTTGTTATTAGCATGTTTTGTTACATAGTCTAGACCCGGCTTTAAAAGTTCCCCGTTTCAGGAAAAAATATTGTCTAAGAGTGACTAGTGACCTAGTGGGTAGACCTCGGATAAACTCGGATTCGTAAAGCAGAGGTTTAGATTTCAAATCCGGGGTGTGGATCTCCGATTTTTTTTATTTATTGTTACTGCATTCATGTCTATAGACAATGTTGCAATCTATGATGAGCACAATAAAAAAATATAGTAATAAAATAATAAATAAATAACCGGAGGGACCGCAGACGTTCGGAAACAATTAGCGTCTCTTTGCAAAGACAATGACGTCGACTTTGCAAAGTAACAAGACACTTACTCAACACACACACTACACATTACTCCCCTGATTTATTAATAAGTTATACAATTACGTGGCTAAAGGTTCTAGTTCTAAACCAAAGCCAGAATCACAGAGAAAAAAAAATAAATAAATATTTCAAAAAAAAAAAACAAGAAAAAAAATACAATCACTGGAAGCGAAACTAAACAATACGGAAGAAATATAATAGATCCCGCGTAAGAAAAAAAAGTTGATTAATAGCAAGCTGAAAATTTGTTAATAGCTTAACGGTGTCTAGTCGGACAAACATTGATGCACGTGAACACTGAAACAGGGGAACTTTTAATGGTGGAGCATGATAAACGTGTCGTCCTGACAAGTTTATGATGGTGAAAAATAGCAAGTTGTTTTTAAGTTTATTCAATAGCCAACGTTATATAATATATGAAAAAATGTTTGTCCGACAAAAAGGTTGGGCATTTTAACGAGTCCGACACGTAGAACATGTCACATCACAGGAACTATGTTGGTGATGAATAGCAGTCTGATTTTTGCATGAGAGTTTAATGAAACGTTAAAAAAGCAATTGGAAGTTCTGTCGGACAAAATGAATGGGAAATTTTCCTAGTCGGACATTCTAAACATGTAAGATATAGACAAAAATGTTGGTGATAAATAGCAAGCTAATTTTGATTTGTTTATGTAGAAATTATATTTTGTAACGCAAAAAGTAATATGTCGGACAAAAAGTTTGGGCAAATCGAAGGAAATAAATAAAAAATATTTTTTCAGAATGACTTAGTCACATATTGATAAAGCTATTTTGGTTGTATATTATTATTTATATTCACATATTTGCATGTGCATATATATACATGCACACTCCAAAAACAGTAAGGTAAGTATCAATGCATGTATATATTGCAAAAGAATTATTTTTTTGGGTGGAGTTTGTTCTAGATATTCTCAAAATGACAATAAAAAATGTCAAAGAACATGTGAAAGCAATCTCTTAGAGTTTTCTAATTAGGCGCATCAGAAAGTACAGAAAATTTCCTACAAAAAACGTTGTATACATTTTTTTCCATACTCAAATCTTAACCCTGTAAACGACATTGAAATATGTGAAGAGTCTAAAACTTCGGTGCTTATAAGAATAGACGTAAATATGACACATTATGCTTAGAAGTATGTATCAGAAGGCTGCATTTGTCACTGTGACACTTTGTGCTATACAAAGTAGTATTTGAAGGTACATGGTCTCTGAGTTTCTGTTTGCCACGTGTGTTGGAAAATAAAATTTATATTAACTATGGAGTGTTTTTGTGTCTATTTTTGAGTGTCAACAGTTTAAATTTTAAGTCGCCAGATCGAAAGTGAAACCATTCAACGTAACATTTTTGAGTAATTTTCGAACATTTTACAAAGTTAGTAAAATACTTGGTCATCAATTCAATGAGGTTCAGTTGCCAGATAATTGTGAAAGTTCTTTTGAATATCATTCTTCGTGCTATAATGCTTTGCTGGATTGAAAAAGGGTACCTAAATAAATTATTATTAAAATTGTATAACGTAATTTTTCTCAACTTTCTACAAATGAAATAATAATGTAATTACTATGTCACATGACAAGAAATAATTTGCTGCCAAAATAAATCGATTAGTTTAAATTGGAAGTTACGATTGCAATTTATTATGAATTATTGTCAAAAGTGACAGTTTTTCTTAAATGGAAATGTATTCATAGACATAAGGGTAGACAGGGAATACAGTGCAAAAAGTCGATAGGTGGTCTATCTATCTCTTTTAACCAAGCGATCCCGCGCATGTGGCAGACAAAGATAGCTAGACCACTCAATCCACAATATAATTTGCCTGATCTACTATAAATATATTACAGTGAGATATCTAAATGATGTTGAGATAAATCGAAAGATATCGATTGTAATTGATTGCAGGTACTTTTGACATAGAATAATCACCCCTTATTGAAATTTCAAAAATTATTTTTTTAAATTGTCCGACTACAAAATCTACCCCTTATTTTTTTCCGACAACAGTCATTCTTGGTAAGGAATAATTTACTTAATTAAATTTCATCTTTGTCGGAAAGCTATTTATCACCAGAATTTTTGTCTATATCTTACTTGTTTAGAATGTCCGACTACGAAAACTTCCCATTAATTTTGTCGGACAGAACTTCCAATTGCTTTTTTAACCTTTCATTAAACTCTCATGCAAAAATCAGACTGCTATTCATCACCAACATAATTCCTGTGATGTGACATGTTCTACGTGTCGGACTCGTTAAAATGCCCAACATTTTTGTCGGACAAAAATTTTCGCATATATAACATAACGTTGGCTATCGAATAAACTTAAAAACAACTTGCTATTTTTCACAATCATAAACTTGTCAGGACGACACGTTTATCATGCTCCACAATTAAAACTTCCCCTGTTCCAGTGTTCCCGTGCATCAAAGTTTGTCCGCTAGACACCGTTAAGCTATTAACAAATTTTCAGCTTGCTATTAATCAACTTTTCTTTCTTACGCGGGATCCAGGCCTATAACCACTGGATTCGGAACTGGATATGGAACTGGATTATATTAGAAAACTGATATTATAATATGTAAGCACTACGAGCCTAGTAGGCCCATGGCTTGATGTAATATTCTTTTCCACTCCCTTTTGTCAGTCGCTTTTCTTTCCCAGTTCCTTAAGTTAATTCTTCTCATATCTTCTCTAACTCCATTACTCCATCGTGACCTCGGTCTTCCTCTTCGTCTTTTCCCTGCCAATGCACTAGATAGTACCATTCTGGGAATTCTAGATGGAATCATCCTCTGCACATGGCCCAACCATCTAAGTCTTTGCGCCTTAATTACTGCTAGTATGTTAGGATCTTGATAGAGCTCAGTTAGTTCCTTATTTGTTCTTCTTACCCATTGTCCATTTAAGTTTTTCGCACCAAAGATTTTGTGCAGTATTTTCCTCTCCCAAACTAATAACAATTCTTGATGTTTTTTTGTTGTGACCCATGTTTCAGAAGCATACGTTACTATAGGCCTTATTACGGTCTTGTAAGTTCTTAGTTTTGCTCTTCGTGATATATTTTTACTTCTTAACAACCCATTAAAAGCAAATATAGCGCGGTTGCCCGACATAATTCTCTTTTGTATTTCTTCTTCACAGTTAGGATCTCTTGTGAAGACAGTTCCTAAGTACTCAAATCTCTCAACTTCTTCGAATTTATACTGTGTTCCCTTCGCTGTTGTCATTGTTATGTATTGCCCCCGAACGAATTGCTTATTTGTTCATTCCATATACTTTGTTTTTGCTTCATTTATATACCATCCTTTGGTTGCTGCCCTCTCCTCGAGTTTCATGACTGATTCTATAAGTTCTATTTTGCTCCTAGCCAAGATTACCAAATCGTCTGCGAATGCCAAGCACTAATGTTTTTTGTGGTAGATCAGACCTGTTCTATTAATGTTTGCTTCCTGTATAACCTTTTCTAGTAATATGTTAAACATTATAGACGATAATGGATCACCCTGCCGCACTCCTTGTTTGACCTCAAAGCTTTCTGTTATAGTATTGTTTATCTTGACTTTATTATACTGATATATCATACTGATATTGTTTAAAAACACTAATAATATTGATATAAAATGTTAATCAATTTTATTTATTGTTATAAGAATCAAAGGTAAATATGATTAGGCGAATGAAGCCTTAGGTTTCGCAGTCAATATCCCAACCACACACACATGTTGCAATCTATTTCAATACGGTTTATAGTACAAACTATACATTTAATATCAAAATAGTGGGATATATTTTTTTAGTTGAGGACACTTGGTCACATTGCATTGTTTCAAGATAAGGTGAAATATCTTCAATAAATGGAAAAAAGCATGTATGTCATATATTATAATACTTTCTATACTCTTAATATGTAGTCTCGTATAAATTTGTAGTGACATGATTTTAAGATAAGAACAAGAAGCTTGCAACAATTTTCAGAGAAAATAGAAAACTAAAACTATTTTAAAATGATTATTCGAAATAAAACATATGCACATATTCACTGTATTTGCCATCTATTGGAATAACTGTAAAATTAAGTCAGTAAAAAAGGTACATTAAGTTTAATTAAATTAAGTAAATCATCTTGTATACTAAAGTTAAGGTTGGAAAATTGTCGTTTCAAAATGAAAATCGACAGGGGCAACAGTACCTATACTAAAATACACTCTGTATAGGTAATTATGTCAATGTTAATAATGCTGGATAGAGAATTGAATATCCTTTCAAATGAGCTAGCACACGCCCCTATTCCCTATTTAAAAATAAGGGGTGGTGGAAATGGAAGGGAGGGGGTTGAAAAATGACAGATATGTATGTACCGTAAAAACTGTGTTCCCCTTAGATCAAAATTCTGGCTTTTATATTTATATGTTAAGTTCAATATAAATTTCACATAACTGAACTATCACTGTATCCTCCATTTTAATTATTATTGTTCTCAACTAACGCTATTTTCAAAATTCTTGCTTTCCTATCCATCTTTAATGTAAATTATTAAAAAATATAAAATATTTCTTTATTAACGCTAGTCTCCGATAATGCTACCGTGATTTAATGCTGAGGTACTAAAATGTTATAAAATTAACAAACAGTACGAGCAAGAACAAAGAGTCCAGATCCTTCTTATAACTACAAGTGACTGAAACATCGAAACAATAATAATTCTTACTGTGTTATACAGAAAAAGGCAGTAGAAATGATTAATCTCATATTTATCGACAACACTGTGTGGTCCTCACTTGATGAGCTGTAAGGAAATATACACGTAAAGTTGTCCTCACTTTGTGCGCATAACGAAAAAGTATATACAGTCTCACTTTAATAGCTGCGTATAATGGCCTCACTTGGGTGGCAATATACTTGAACAATACGGGACACATATACGTAATTTTTTTTGTGTATACTCGTCATTTTTTAATTGCTATTTACTTGTCAAGGTCACTATGAAGAGTTGAAACGATTATGTCTACGTTTTCTACCGGTCCTCACTAAGTGCGCGTAATGTCAGGACCTCACTTTGATATCTGTGCATAAATATATATATATATATAGCTGCCACTAGAGTGGCGAAATTTTTGGAGACGTTCAGAGAAACTTCCGTGATTTAATTTGTAGTACCAGCTCGACTGACTGATGAGAGGGAGACCTTGAAATATCGATATATCAGTCTATTGGTACCAGTTAAATCGCGGAAGTTTTGACGAATTTGTGCTCCAATGCCATGTATTATGGCGTTTTAATTCATAAAAGCAATAGCAAGCCTTGCTAGAAGCTTTATTCTTTTTGCATATATATATATATATATATATATATATATATATATATATATATATATATATATATATATATATATATATATATATATATATATATATATATCAAGTAGTGACTCTTGAGGATGCAGTCAGTTTATTTGGCCCACAAGACAAAGAAAACTCTTTGACTTACTGTCAAGCTTTCGAATTATATTTAATTCTTTTTCAAGACATCTATAAAATTTATAAATATAAAAATTAAGTAATTACAATGTATATTTTGTTTACTCACTAGTCGTTGAGATTGGTTGAAAAAGTTGAAACTTTACTAGAAGGACAATCACACACATATTAAAATATTTAAATAATTTTAGTCAATCTATTACATTATGTTGTGTCCATGGTTCGTTGTTCAACATGTATGAAGTGTATACCATTTCTTTAGAAGGAAAGCAAAACCAGTAACAATAGTTTTTTTTATAATTACAGTTATTAATTTGATTGATGTAAAGTAAATTAGTCCAGTCAATGTGTCTACCAGCATAAAATGAATTTTTAATGGTGGAATGTACGATAGAAAATCAGATTATGATGTTGTGTCAAATGTTTGTTGATATGCTAATATGTAACAATAAATGTTACTTAATTTGTCTATATCTGACTTTCTATTTATACATTTTCTATATAGATATAGACAAATTAAGTAACATTTATTGTTACCAACAAACATTTGACACAACATCATAATCTGATTTTCTATCGTACATTCCACCATTAAAAATTCATTTTATGCTGGTAGACACATTGACTGGACTAATTTACTTTACATCAATCAAATTAATAACTGTAATTATAAAAAAAACTATTGTTACTGGTTTTGCTTTCCTTCTAAAGAAATGGTATACACTTCATACATGTTGAACAACGAACCATGGACACAACATAATGTAATAGATTGACTAAAATTATTTAAATATTTTAATATGTGTGTGATTGTCCTTCTAGTAAAGTTTCAACTTTTTCAACCAATCTCAACGACTAGTGAGTAAACAAAATATACATTGTAATTACTTAATTTTTATATTTATAAATTTTGTAGATGTCTTGAAAAAGAATTAAATATAATTCGAAAGCTTGACAGTAAGTCAAAGAGTTTTCTTTGTCTTGTGGGCCAAATAAACTGACTGCATCCTCAAGAGTCACTACTTGATATATAAATCTACAGTCAAGAATACCACCATCTTATATATATATATATATATATATATATTGTCATGATTTTAAGATACCAAATTGATAGAATAAGTTAAATAATAAATAATTTAATGATTTTGCACTGCCAAAGCAGTTAAGTAAGTATTTTGATATAGGTTTTGTTCGAGAGACGTGATTGGTTTGGAGAGTTGAATAGAATGAGAGTACTAAAGGGAATTGAAGTTAAAGTTGCATTTTAATTGATTTAATAGTTATAGAATGAATTTATTAATGCCTGGTTGCACCAACAGATCTTAAGTTGCAGATTAGCTAAGCTCTACTTATAAATAGGGCCTCCTTGAGTATCACTTGAGTTGCACCATAATTTTAGATTCTTACCTTATTACCAATTATATCTCTTATTATATTATGGTATTCTTATTGTAATATATTATAACTATATTATATTAATTCTTATGATATTCTCGACTTAAGCTTAAGATCTGTTGGTGCAACCGGGCATTAGAGTTATACAGTTTAAGTAACAAGAAAGTTTGAAATAGACCGTACTATATAAAAGAAGCTATTTAAAAGGCATAGAATGTATGAATTTGTTGCTAAACATGCAATAGTTTGAAATTTAGTCTTACCAAAAGAATAACTTACAAATTTGTTCCATGATGACTTTGTTTCTGTTGAATAATCATAAAAATTTATTTTTTTCTAAAGATCATTTGGAGAAAATGTTCATTGATGTACTACAGTCTCCATGATTTGGTTAAGTTTGTAAATTTATGAAAGTATCTTAGAAGAGGCTCCAATCTAAAAATTTAGAATAATAGTTAGATCAATTTTAGATTTTATTAATGTTAATTTGACCAAAATGTTGAAAATAGCTCATTAAAGTTGTAGGTTTGGGAAATGTCAGAATTCGATATCAATTTTAACAAAGAAAAATGATTTTCTGAGATATGGCTAATGCACTATCGATTGGTAATTTATTTCTGAATAATATGAAAGTTATTTCAGTACTTTATATGTATTAATAGTGAAAATATTTGGACTTTAATTTGTAGAGGTAGTGATTAAAGGTATAGAAAGTGTACGGACAGTGTTCGCTTAAAGTAGCTATAAAAACTTATTGGGAGTATCCTCAGATATGCAAAATATATGAAAAGAATCTATAAAGTTCAATGAATTCAATTCTTTAATTCAATTTTACTCAAATAAGAGAATAAAATCACCATTTAGGCATATATTTCCAAATTTTAGATGAAAAATACCATTTTGACTAAATGTCATAATTTGTAAAATTATCTTATTGGTTCATTTAAATTTCCAAAGCATGAATTATTAATTTATTTAAATATGATTGGCTGTAAAAACGACGCCAAGCTCAAAAAATTGAATTCAGCAGAAGGTTCGAGATTTTCAGAGGGAACAGACGCTTTGTGAAGCTATTCCCAAAAGATTTGGATTTTAAAATATAAATTTTCGGAAAATGTAATCAAAAAGTAGTGAAAAACAAACATTAAGAGTTATTTTCGTATGGAAAGTGTTTCCAAGCAGATTTGACTTTAGAAAGTTACTAAAAATAAGATTGTAAGCTGAATGGACCTGGGGAGACCCGGAATTTCAATGTATAGCAGCATCTGGGAGTGTTGAAACAGTTCGAACATCTTCGATGGACAATAATCAGGTGACATTACAAACTTTAACATGATATCATGATTAACAAACATTTAAAGAGAAAGGCATGCATAATAAAAATAAAAATTTAATAAGTTTAGTATCATTTACCGCTTTGGTAAAATAAATTTAAGAGAGAAATATTCCTTACTTACATAAATTGGTTTATATTCCATAATCACACAAATTTTAAGAGTCATTGAACTTCCATTTTGTTTTCATATCTTTCATGTGGCGAATTAAAAATATATATAAACCAGAGTATGTATCATATACATGTTATAATATTAAACATTTAACACTATTCTATGTATTTACCGAGATTGATGTTGCATTAAGCGTATTTTTCTTTCATTTAAATATATTTACGAAATTTTTCATCATAGTGTGGTCTTCAATTGTTTTTAGTTACATATTTTTACAGTTTTGTCCTTAATGCCTCTTATGGAATTAATTTCAACCCACACCTCTAAAGAAAAGAGTTTCCTGCAATATATGGATTCGGACATTGACTGAGCTGGTAGGTACAATAATTTCTCAATAGATGGCGCCCAATAGATTCGATACAAATCAATAAATAAAAATTTCAATAATGATATAACAAAAAGTGTTTAATTATAATAAATAATAATAAATATTATAAAAATAAAATATTTAATTAAATAGTAAAATATATAATTACCCATTGTTGTATAAATATTAAAAATATATAATAATTGGCTCAACCAACGTGGAATAAATAAACAATAAATAAATAAATAAATAAATAAATAAATAAATTATTAAAAAAAAATATATAATAATATATATATATATATATATATATATATATATATATATATATATATATATATATATATATATATATATTGATGCACGTTAAGTTGTGACTTCCGGTATACAGAAGAGGCTGTCCGACTTCCACCTTTTCTACTAGGAATTATTTTTTAAAAATTGTGTATTTGGTAAAAGGGGGGCTTATAAAATGGGTCTACCTATTGAGGGGAAAGGATTTACCAAAATAAATTTTGTATATATATACGTATATACCGAAGCGTACAGCATACGTTATGGCTTCCATATATAGGGTAGTTCAAGGCGCGTTGTCACTTCCAGCGGTGTTGTCATATTTTGGAAGTCACAACGACTCGTCTGCTAGATTTACCTCCTATTTTGAGCGTAATGTGTGATCTTTTGAAACTTTTACTGTGAATACAGGTGTCTGTGTTTTAAAGTTGTCTATTTAAATTAAAATATTGATATTCTTTTGATTATACAGGTTTACAAAAAATACATTTCGGACTATTTGACGAAACCATATGACTAGGGGGGTTTTTGGGGTCGCTGGTTACGAATCCGGGGTTCGCTAACCTCTATCACGTCAGGTAAAGGTTATTTCAAGGACAAATCAAGATAAATCGACAGTCGCTCTGAAAAAGTATATTAGGAGGTTTTTGGGGTCGCTTATAGCGAATCCAGGATCCGCTGACCTCTATCACGTCTAGCTGAAGGTCATTTCGAGGTCAAATCAAGATAAATCAACACAATCGCTGTGAAAAAGTATATTAGGGTGTTTTTGGGGTCCCTGATCACAAAACTGGGGCCCGTTGAGCTCAACCACGTCAGGTAAAGGCCATTTCAAGGTCAAATCAATTTTGTTAACTCCTCCTGATTTGAACTTGAAATGACCTTTACATGACGTGGTAGAGCTCAACGGACCGCAGTTTTCATGATCAGCGACCCCAAAACTCCCTATACTTTCAGAGCAATTGTGTCAATTTATGTTGAATTGACTTTAAAATGACGTTGAACTAGACGAGATAGAGGTCAGCGGACTCCGGATTCGTCTTCAGCGACCCCAAGAACCCCCTAATATACTTTTTCAGAGCGACTGTCGATTTATCTTGATTTGACCTTGAAATTACCTTTACCTGACGCGATAGAGGTGAGCAGACCCCGGATTTGTGATCAGCCACTCCAAAAACTCCCTTGTCATATGGTTTCGTCAAATTGTCCGAAATTTAGTTTTTTTTTGTAAACCTGTGTTATTTATGATAATATGATTGATATTTATTTTACAAAAATACTAATATATTATTATTGCTGTAAAATGGATTTATTTTAATTAATTAAAAAAGTGTTAATAGTAAGTCATTTATTTATGAAAATTATATCAAAAATGTTAATAAATAAATTTGAACTTATAGAAAATTTTAATATTTTAGATTTTATTACAGGCACCGTTCTTTTAATTTTTGATGTACCAATAATAATATGTAATCAAAAATTAAATGGCTAAACCCTCCAGGTGGGGATTAGCCGCTAAAAAGCTATCTAGATCCATCTTTTTGGAGCAGATTTTTCCCAATCTGCTACTCGATACTATTGACTATGCTTCTCCATTTCTTTCTATCTTCTTTTGTTTTTCTGCTAGTCTCTAATTCCTGCCCTATATAAATCTTCCTTTAATTCCTGTAACCATTTATTCTAGTTCCTCCGCGTCTCCTTCTAACTCCGGGTCTCCATTGTAAAATTGAGTTTATAGTTGTTGCGCTACCTGCTCTACATATATGCCCCAACAATCCAACTCTGTGCCCAAATCTGAAAATCTGGAATAATATCTACCCGGGTCGAAACATTTTTTTTAATATATGAAAATAGTTATTTATGAAACGGAGCGAATGCTATACATCGCGAAGTTCGCAAAAAGTACTTCACGCACAATTTCATACAATATTTTATCTACGATAAACAAATAAAAATACTGTAACTCTTCGTCACTGGAATTCATTTCTATTCTACAATTCTTAGAACTTTGACATATAAAAATTCTAATTTCTTTCAAACCACAAAACTGTCAAATTTTTTTTTGTAATTTATTGCTCATTATGTCATCACCTCTCTTGTGCTCTGCACAAGAGGTCTAAGGTTAGAGCTAAGAATAAGGTTGGCTAGGTGCTACGTTTTCTCGACTCTGTTTTACGGAATGGAAGCTTGGACCTTGAATGCGGCATCAATGAAAAAACTGGAATCATTCGAGATGTGGGTATATAGAAGAATTCTAAAAATATCATGGACAGAACACGTCACAAACAAAGAGGTTCTGAGAAAGGTGAATAAAGAAATGGAAGTCTTAAATACAATTAAAACCAGAAAATTGGAATATCTCGGACATATTACACGTGGAGAGAGATACAACTTGCTCCAACTCATTATGCAGGGAAAGATTCAAGGAAAAAGAAGCATAGGGAGACGCAGAATATCGTGGTTGCGCAACCTGAGAGAATGGTACGGATGTACATCAAACGAACTTTTCAGAGCAGCCGTCTCCAAGGTCCGAATAGCTATGATGATTGCCGACCTCCTTCGCGGAGATGGCACTTGAAGAAAAAGAAGATGTCATCACCATGAAACGCGAAAGTTAAGAAAGAATATTTGATTATATGAAAGTGTGTCAAAAACAGTGAGAAAAAGTAAATCCCATTTAAAATACATTGTTACTTCATGCTTACTTTAAAGCACTGCTATCTATAATGACAGTTTTCACAAACTAAAAATTTATATATAATATGACATAGAGTAGACAAAAGTCATTTATTAATTATTAATTGATTATAGTCAGAAGAAAATTAGATCATGCACCCCTTGTTCTTTATAATTGTTAACATACTAAATTACATATCCAATAATTATTGTTATCCATTAAATAGATCGATGCAGATCGGCCTTATATCGGATCCTCTTCTATTAGTCCGTTCGCTGACGGTAAAATATTGCAAAACCCATAAATTTTAAAAAACGACTTAAGATTGACCTGAAATTTGGCATACACATAGGTAACATATCAAAGAAGAAAATTGATATTGTGCCGATGTTTTCTTTTGCCATGTTGGTGACTTTCACCTCGTCTAGGGATGAAAAAATATACGTTTAAAATAAGTCCGGAAATGGATTAACTGACTAATTCTAAGGAACTATTGTTCTTTTTTGTTCTTTTTTCAACAAAAAAAAAACACATTTTAACGGTTTTTTTGCAATTAACTCAAAAAGTAAGTATTTTATCGAAAAAAACATTCTTAAGAAAAATACAGCCCATAAAAAAATGGTGTACTTATGTATGAGATCCCTAGACCCAGTAAAAGAAGAGTTGTAACTAATGACAAATAGGTTCATACACGTCAAATTTCAAATTGAATATTCCAACGTGAAGTGTCAAAAACTAAAGCACTTTTTGGGGAACACTCATTACAACTTTTTTGTAGTGTTTAAAAAAAGGTTAAAAAGTTTTTAGCATTAAATTAAGGAAGTTAGCAAATAAAATTTATCGTCACCACTTCACAAGTTGATTTACTCGTGTATGTATTGTTTATAAATATGATCTGTAAGCTTCATTGGTTCAAAGTGCTTATTTTTGAAGGGTATGTAATTGAAAGGGATTGAACTAGTCACTAACCAACTGTGTATGCCAATTTTGAACAGCCATATCTTAACCAATATTTTTCTCAAAGAAAAAAACATAATCCTAAATATTCAGAAAAGCAAAACCTACATTTTTTACACTTTGTAATTTTTGGTAGCACTAATAAATTTTATGTCATTTTGAAAAAAAAAATCATCTCTTTCAAAATTTAAACAATTTTACTTTAAAACCCAATTTTTTCAAAAATTAGCCCTTTACTTAGCCCGAATTAAGGGGTGATTTTCGGAGTTTTTTAAGAAAAATAGGACCTACTTTATTTTGAAAGTATCTTTCTTAATTTTAACGCTAGAAACTTTTTTAGAAAACATAAAAAAGATTTTTTTTAAACTTTAAAAAGTTGTAATAAGTTTTTTCAGAACAGTGTATCATTTTTTAGTTGCTATCATTTTTTGGTTATTTCACGTGAAATTATTCATTTTTAAATTTGACGAATATGAACCTGTTTCCTGTTTTACATTAGCTACAAAGCTACAACTTTGCTTCTACTGATTCTAAAAAGTTATACGTACATCAATTTTGTTACTTTATAAGCTATATTTTTAAAGTTTTTCCCGATAACATACCTACTTACTTTTTGAGTTATTGGCAAAAAACCGTATAAAAGTGTTTTTTGTTGGAAAATTGACATATCGACTAGACAATAACTCAAAAAGTATTAACTTAGTGAAAAATTCTATATAACAGAAGTTGCTTAGAATTAGTGTGTTCAGGGTCGGCGATAACGGGCCTGCAAGGGATGCACTGCAGGCGGGCGCCCCTGTTTGGGGGGCGCCAAAATGAGCTTGTTTCTGCTGGTGTTATGTTAAATACTAAGATAAAAAAAATTCATTTTTTAAATGTGGTTTAAATTCGTCATAATACCCTAATCTGTGTTTGTTAATTTTGATTATCACACAACATGTAAAATATACAAAAATATGCAATGCGGCAAAGAATTATTTCCGTGTAGTAATATAATTTATTGGCCAAAGATATTATATCTCAACCAAACAACCTTGCTCTTAATGGGAATGCTTTGTTTATTTTCTCCAAATTTCTTGCAAGTTGTAGTTTAGTCAGCAGTTATGAGAGGAAGTGAATCATTTCTAGTAAAATAAACAAGATTGTGATACTGCTTTCTTGCGGCTTGTCTAATTTAAGTATTATGTATTTTACCTCTTAATTTAAGTATCGAGCTAAGGATTAATTCCATAAAAACATAATGTTTTGTATTTAAAATAAACATTTTAGTATTGTTTCATGTGATTATAATACAGAATAGTTTGTCAGTTGTATACTCTTCATCTGCAGTTAAAGAATCCAGTGTTGTATTCAATTAATATAAAATTATATTTGTTAAATACTCAGTACTATTATTAAAATATACTTTCACATTACTACAGAAGCATAATCTTGAGGTTTTAAAGTTATTATTTTTATGTAGGTAAATAAAAATGCATTCAAAAAAAAATTAGCAGAAAAGCCGAAAAAGAAGAAATGACAAAAGACAATCTCAGTTCTTTTAGCTAATTTCTTAAAAGAGTTAAAGTGAAGTTGTTTTGTCAGATGATGGGTTCAATAAATCTGTACGGAACTTTATTTACCGGGGACATTTGCGGATAGCGGGACACCGACTTAGTCGGTGCCCGGAACACACATTTTTAGGACACAGTCCAAAATCAAGCATTAATGGAGATAAAAGCTCTTCTAGCTACCCCTAAAATCAGGTGGTTTAACCATATAAAGTAAACCGAGGTAAACAAGGGCATCCTAGCAAGGGAATGCGAGGGCATCCAACGTAACGATTAGTACAAAGTCTCCTCATTCGTTATATACTGCGAAGGGGGATAGTGGTATAGCTTGGGGGTCAGATAGGTTACAACTCTAGGTTACGCAGTGTGACCGGTTTGATTTTCGTACATGTGGGTCTCACTGTTCCATTAGAACCCACATAATGTCCCCGAGGCTGGGGTTGTACGAGTATCTGTGTGTATGTGGGCATGTGGGGGGGGGCGCCTTTGCTAGTTTTGCAGGCGGGCACCTTATACCCTAGCGCCGGCACTGAGTGTGTTTATCCATTTCCGAACTTATTTTGAACGTATATTTTTCACCTCCGATTAGAGGAGAAACTCAACCCCCAGGGCAAAGTTTTCTTTTCACTTTTTTTCTTTTACATGGGTCCTATGTGTAAGCTAAATTTCACGTCAATCCGTTCTTTAAAATCTGGAGCAAAAACCGTTAACGAACTATACTATCTCCGTAAGATCGTAAAAAACGAATCAGAATATTTTTCCTATCGACTAAGATACAACCTGGAATACCTACTTTCAATACACCAATAATAATTATTGCGTTTTTTATAAATGCATAAAAGCATAATATTTTGGTGCATATTTCAATTCAACTGTTTTTTGCATAATTTAAGGTTTTTTAAGTGCATATTTCCCGATCTCTATTAATTTAATGTATTTCTCCACGAGTTTACAGCAAAAATCTTGATAATTATGTTTGTTTTGACTGTTTTGTTTGTATAATTATTGTTTTATCATAGAGTCAAAGTCTCCCTTCAATCCCAAACATTTTTAAACGAAAATACAATTTTTATTGGATATGTTCAATCAAGCAGACATTCCGTTAACATTTTTAGTCACAACATAATATCAATGTTAAAGTATTATTAGAGCAACGCGTTATGGTGTCACATTTCTTTTAATGACCGACACACAAAATATTTTAATGACGGATCCCACACTAAGAGAACCAGATTTTTATTACCTACTGCTGATAAGGTAAAGAGTTGTCAAATATCACTCGTTGTCATCTCTGTGTTAATTTGAAATAATAAAATATAAATATTTTAGTTTTGTATTCTAAAATATTTGGAAAAAATACCTATGTATTTTTTTTTTCATTTAGGTACACATCATTTTAAGGGATTGTCCGGAAGAGTACAGGCTCAACATATCGGCAAATGAATTTTGTTTTAAATACCGTCCGTATAGAGGAGGTGCTCGTTGGGGATAGGCGCAAAATCTTAGTCCAATGCTAATTAAATGCATTAATTTTTTTCGAATTCTGAGAAAACTAATAAGTATTTTTGAAAAATTTAAACGCAGAATGGAAGCTTACATTATTACCGAGGGCAGAAAGTCCCTGAAAACTTATATAATGTTTATTTTAATAACTTATATACCTAATATATGTTTATTTTAATAAAGATAATGGGATGAAAAAACAAGAGAAAAGTTAGTGTGATTTTTAATTTCGAATATTTCATTCAAAAGAAACTTTTTTTTATTCTAAGGGACTTTCGGTCCCCCGTAATAATGTTATCTTTCATTCTGGGTGTATGTTTTAAAAAATATTTATTAGTTTTCTCAGGATTCGAAAAAAATAAATGTATTTAAATATCATTGGACAGAGATTTTGCGCCTACCCCCTTAAGAGAGAGTTTACTGTATTTTATATTATTACTAGAATTTATTACTTTAAACTTTTTATCGCTCTTGATTCATTTTATCGTGTATTTAATTCCATTCAATTGTAATTGTACATTCAATTTTTTTGTAATTTTTACACGTTTTATTACTTTCGAAATAACAATAACTATAAAATCGATTTTTCAGCCTACTTGGGTCAAAAAATACACAATTTTCGGAAATTTCGTTAAATGAGAACATTTACCTACATTTCTTGTATTTAAGCTTTTAATAAAATTTTTAAAAATAATTTAGATTATTTAATAGATACATTCACCGGCATGAAAAACGGGCACCCCAAAAAATGGGTAATTTTTGATGGCTCGTATCTCCTAAACCTATTCTCCGATTTAAGTATTTCTTTAATATGTTATTGTTATAGCCTTATTCTTTAACTATATCGCTGTAATAATATTGTTTCTAGACAGGTAAATTATCATTGTATACTGGGCGTACCAATCAAACTGTTTTTTTTTTTCAATTTTCACAACACTCTGTGGAATATTCTAGTCTTTATACAATATTGAAATTAAAACCCAACTATAGCCCCAGGTTTTCTTAATGTTCTGTTTGTTATTCATTCGCTTATGTTGGATAATAAAAAAGTTAGGGACTTTAACAACTAAACATGTTCTTTATCAATACATGGTGTTTCTAAATAAGTGCGACAAACTTTAAGGGGTAATTCTGCATGAAAAAATAATGATCGTTTACTTGATAAAGCTATGTCTGCAAATGCTTGCAAATATAAAATTATTTTGCCAAACGGTCATTATTTTTTCATGCAGAAATTACCCCTTAAAGTTTGTCGCACTTATATTTAGAAACACCTGTATCGATAAAGAACATGGCTAGTTGTTAAAGTCCTTAACTTTTTTATTATCCAACGTAAGCGAATGAATAAAAAAACAGAATGTTAACAAAACCTGGAGCTATAGTTAGGCTTTAATTTAAATATTTTATAAAGGCTAGAATATTCCACAGGGTGTTGTGAAAATTGAGAAAAAAAAACCAAGTTTGATTGGTACACCCGGTATACAATGAAAATTTACCTGTCTATCAACAATGTTATCATAGTTATATTGTTAAATAATAAGGCTATAACATATTAAAAAATTACTTAAATCGGACCAAAGGTTTGGGAGATACGAGACATCAAAAATTACCCATTTTTTTGGGGTGCCCGTTTTTCGTGCCGGTGAGTGTAGATTAAATTAGAAGTTCATTGTAAAAAAGGAAGTAAACAAAAACACGAGAAAAATGAATTTATATAAGTAAATAGGTAAGTAAATATTATAGATTAAAATAAGTACAGAAAATATATAATTATAGAGATATATAATCACTTATTGTACCTTCATTTAAGGCTAACTTTAAAAGTAAAGCAGATCTGCTATTATTCATGTTTAAAAATAAAAGGCACACAAAACACTAAGTACGATTAGGACCGCGAATCTACAACAGATAAATGTCTGGAAACCGTTACACAGGGTTGCCAAAAAACGGAAGTCACACCGAGCGGTGTGGTATACGGAAGACGCTACGCGTTGTGTACATTACCTGTACAGTAGCACGGGAGCGACACTAGCGCTGGTGATATACCGTCGAACTAAAATCTGATCTTATGAGTATGTTAGATACGATATGACTTCCAGCGAAATTTTTAATATAAGCCTTCTGATCCCATCTAGTAGCCAAATTCGTAAAAATATAGGCAAAACGTTGTGACTTCCGAAATCGGAAGTCATAACGGTATATATGAAGTAACAACGTATTACGAGAATCTACTTTGGAAGTCACATGGATACATGTATCAATATATATATATATATATATATATATATATATATATATATATATATATATATATAATGAACCAAAAGTATTTGCTGACAACGTATATATATATATATATATATATATATATATATATATATATATATATATATATTTCATATATATATATATATATATATATATATATATATATTTCATATATATATATATATATATATATATATATATATATATATATATATCGTCGTCTTAGGACTATAACTTGATAACTCCAAAATTGACGTTTTTGAGATAACTAATTCACAAGATGTATTTTATTTGCCTTAATATTGTATAAAAACTTGATAGCTCGCTCCAAGCGGGTTAAGTATTTATTTATGATTGACGAAAGTTGATAAAACTTAAATGCCCCTAATATTCAGTGCTAAAACTTGACAAGATAACTTATCAAGCTATTGTTTAATCGAAATAATCGTGAATACGACATACACTGAATGCTACAACTAGCTAACTCTAGTTATCTAGTTGTAGCACGTGTTTTTCTGAAACCATTGTTGAGCTTACCACGTAGTTACTATCTGTGTATTCGGTTCATGTTAATGCAAAAATTCGAGAATTGTTAGCAGATCTGGTAACCCCCATGGCAGAGGGCTAATTTTCACCAAGATAATACTTAAAATATTAGTTTTGTTAAAAAGTTCACTTAGATGCAACTTGACACGACATGCGACATTACCAAATTAATGTTAACATTATGGTAGTGCTAAAAGTTGATAACTTTAATTTTTCATGTTTTTTCCATATTGGAAAACAAATTTGCACCGTATTCCTAAATAGATCAGTAGCCAAAAAGTTAAGGAACAGTATTTTAGAGCTGCAGAGTGAATTCCTTATTTACCAACATCATGGTAGCACAAATATGTTTTTAAAATCTTTAAACCCGTTTATCTCAAAACTACTAATTTCGACTTATCAAGTTATAGCATTAAGGCGACGATATATGAAATATATAACTATATTTTTAATTTTTTCATTGTTATATAAATATAATAATAATAATGTTACTTCTTATTATACAATATAAAACTTTTTCTTCTTGTAGTGACTATCCGTTTTGGATGTTGGCGACCATCATGGCAATCTGTACTTGCACACTAAATCGGTACTGCTGTTCTAAAAAGATTTGTAGTTGTTGTGTTGAACGACTTACGTAAATTTTCTAGCAAGGTAATCCTTCGCCTTCCTGGTTCTCAGTTTCCAAATGGGGTTTGCCAAATTGCCATGATGGTCGCCAACATCCAAAACGGATAGTCACTACAAGAAGAAAAAGTTTTATATTGTATAATAAGAAGTTACATTATTATTATTATATTTATATAACAATGCAAAAATTAAAAATATAGTTATATGTATCATTTTTGTAATATTATTTCTTCAGAAATGAGATTTCACATATAAAAGTTTATCAAGAAAAACAAATACAGTGGTAAATACACTGTATATTATAATGGTAATATTATTAAATTGTTTTCGGTCAAAATTTAATACAAGTTACGTAAAAATTTTCCGAGCGCGCGGATTTGAAGCGAGCCGGGCGATTTGCAAAATTCGGCTGCTCGCAAAAGCACCGATTTTAAAAATAATTTTTAATAATTAAATGTAATTATAGGTTATAATAATTTTTATTTTAAGATAATATAAGTCTTTCTTTAGTCAATGACTGTAAAATAATTTCTTAATTGTTATAAATAAAGGCACTACGATTTAAGAAAAATTAAACAATTATCTCGGTTTCAGTTGGTTGTAAATTTTTTTTTATTTTTTTTTTTGTATATCTTCGTTTCGTCTTTAGCAACAATAATCTGTAAGTTAGAAACTCATAGGATGTACAGGGCCGCTTCAGCTCTAAATGTTTATAACGAAATTTGCCCCTTTATTTTCAAACCCAAAAATTAGAGGTTTAAAAATGTTTTACGCATTTATTTACATCACAATATAAAAATATAACTCTTTAGAAGGAGATTGGATCTTATAACAACTCTCTACGATTTTTCTTCAAAAAGTTATAGCCTTCGACATTTGACCTCTTGGGATAAACAATTTATAATATCTAAGCAACAAATTCGTTCATCCGGCCTTGCAATTTTTTTTATGTTTGAAATTGAAAGATCTTCATTTTAAAGCTTTAAAAAATAAAAAAAATTATTTGTACAATAAATAACGCAATTGTAAAAAACGGCCATTTTGGACCTTTCTAATGCTGTTTGCAATAACCAATAAAAGAAAATAAACTTACCATAGCTCAAATTGTAGGTTTTTTAATTTACTACAACTTTCTATTTAAAAGTTTTTCTCTAAAATCAATATCCTAAGCTGCAAAATTAAAAATCTTTAAAAATTGCAAATTTAACAAATCAAAATCGCAATTAAAAAAAAGCTCACAATATTTTTGGTCACATTTTAGTAGAAGTTATTCCTGGCATCGTCCTTTACAACACCTGATAGGTTTCAAAAATTCCTGAATTATATCACGTTTTTTCACCCACAGCCTGGGGTAATATTTATAAAATTTAGTTATTTATATAAATTATTATATAATATTTAGCTTAACTAAACTATGTAAACTAAGTAACTAAAATTTATATACTTATATGTACTTACCTAGATACCTACTATTTAAGTAATATTGAGTTACCCAAAATAGATTATATTTTGAAGCACCGCAAACAAAATAAAAAGATTATGTATGTTCTTCAGTCCTAGTACTTTATCATTGGGCTTCATCCTTAACACTGCATAGATACAGATACAAAATTTGTATAATGCCCGTTTTCATTATATAAGGAGCAGCCTTTCTGGATGTAAGCAAAGCCTTTGATAGAGTGTGGCATGAAGGACTGACATACAAAATGAGAGATTATGGATACAGCGGGGCCATGACGAAACTCATCCCCTCGTACCTAAGCGACCGGAAGTTCAGGGTCCGGATAGGAGCAGTTCTGTCAGAACACGGAATGCCGGAAGCTGGAGTACCACAGGGGGCAGTTTTATCACCCCTTCTGTATAGCATATATACAGCAGATGTTCCAAGAACACCCGTGACATTGATCAGCCTTTATGCAGACGACACTGCAATTGCTGCAAAACACATGAACCTAGATATAGCTGTAAGAAATCTACAGACGGCATTGGATACAATAGAAGAATGGAGTATCCAATGGAAAATAGCAATAAATCCAGATAAGACCCAAGCGGTTATCTTCAAAAAGAGAAGAGATAACCCAGAACAACAGCTAACATTGCAAGACAGACCCATCGAATGGCAAAACAAAGCTAAATATTTAGGAGTCACAATGGACCAAGGTCTAACATTCACATCACATGTCAACGCAACAGTCCAGAAAACAGCAGCGGCCAGAGCGGCAATAAGAGGACTCACAGGAAGAAGAAGCAAATTAGCTATGAAAACAAAATTAAGACTTATAAATAGCATTATACTGCCAATAATTACATACGCATCTCTTGCATGGGGTCACACGAGTCAAAGTAACAAAAAGAACATACAAGCGGCACACAACAACTGCCTCAGAGAAGCTGCAAACGTGCCCAGATATGTCGCCGAACGGTTCTTATTTAAAGACCTAAAACAAATAAGAGTACTGGATATTATGGAGGAAAAAGCCAGAACAAAATTTGCTGAGCTAGAAGACCACCCAAACCGGATCCTGCAAGAGATATTAAGGTATGATGTGTACCATAGGTGGAAACACAGGAGACCCAAACAGCAAATATTAGTTAATATATAATAAAGGCTAGATAATCGTAGCTCTATCAAAAGAAAACAACTTGCTCACCTTTGGCATCTCATTATATTTATTAATGTTGATTTTTATACGTTTCAGACATCCCTCAAAAAAAAAATATACAAAAACTTCAAAACGGCTTCAGCCACTAAACAAATCAATAAAATATTAACAATAGGCGAAAGCCACAAAAAAATATTAGTAACAAAACCCAAAAAACGGGCATGAGAGGCCCACATCCTCGAACGCCGAGTCACCGAACTGGACATAGCCCAGAGCGGGGACTCGGCGTCCGAGCAAGCAAAACAGATCGAAGATAAGTCACTAGAGATAGCGGGAATAGAGCGCCTCACGCTGGCCTGCATTGATCGGGGTAGGATTTCATATGGGAGTCCGTGTACCCAAGACTCCCATATGATAAGCACTTTGCTGATTGAGAGCCCCTATAGCGCATCAGAGTGCTATCGGGGGGTAAGTGGATGGTCTGGAGCATTGAAGCTGGATGAAGTGATTCCTGCTTACGGGAGTTAATCCTCCTCGCCCCAATGAATTGTATCACCCGAATGTCATTCTCTAGGGGTGAGCAAGTCTCTCAGGCTGGGTTAAATCACTATGCTTGCTTGCTTGCTTGTTTTCATTATCATATTTTACCGTTGTTTCCTATCTCTAATCCTTATTCAGCTAGGGAAAACTGGCCGTGTGGCCGTTTGCAGTTTGGTCACCAAACAACATCGGTGTATCGGTGGTTAGTGTTGCCAAACGAAGGGAAATTTCCTTTTTTGCGGGAATTTTCAACATAAAAGATGATAAAGGGAAAAAGTTAACTCAAAGGGACATTTGTCAAAATTGTACAATATTAAAAAAATTAAATATTTGAAAATAATTAAACATATCTTCTCAGATTTTGTAAACAGGAGGGATTTTTTTTATAAAAGTGGGAATTTTTAAGGTAAGTTGACGGAAAAAGCTTACTCGACTGTTGGCAACACCAGTCTTTGGTTGTGGATTTTGGCACGTTTTGGTGCTGGAATGGCCCATGTTGAATTGAATGTACCTAAATTCAAATTCCAACGATGTAAAAATACTCATGATAAACTCGAAATGGTAAAGTCATTTAAATTATGAAAACGAATTTTTAATAATAAAAGTTAATATAATTAATGTTTAAACTTTTTTACCATACAAGAATTTTGAAATGAAATTCGTCCAATACTACCTACATACATGCATAAATTTTATTAATTCTAAAAAATAACGAAGTTGATAATCTATAAGGCTAATGATTTAAATACTTCCTATAGGTACATACATATTATTTTTAAGATTTTTGAAAAGTATGTGTTAAGAATATTCGATTAAGGTATATTCTAAGAATAGCATACGCAGATGACATTGATCTCGTTGGAGACTCCATCCTATCCGCAAAAGCCATTTTCAACAAGGTGGAAGGAGCAACAAGCGAAGTAGGGCTGAGGATTAATGAAGAGAAGACAAAATATATGTGTATAAATAGAACGACACGAAGAGAGAGGATTGAACAAAATGTGACGGTCAACACCTTCAATTTCGAAAGAGTACAACGTTTTAAGTATCTGGGTGCCGTAATCACAGCTGACAACGATGTTACTGAAGAAATAAAAGACAGAATCCAATCAGCAAATCTATGTCTATTCGCACTGGATAAGCTTATAAAATCAAAAAATCTTACAAGAAGTTCCAAGATCAAAATCTATAAATCCATCGTCAGACCTGTACTAACATATGGTTGCGGAACGTGGACCATGACCAAATCAAACGAAGAAAAGCTCAGACGTTTTGAACGAAAAATACTTAGAAAAATTTTTGGACCTCACCACGACATTAACACAAACCAGTATAGAATCAGAACCAACTTCGAATTAAAATAACTCTACAATGACACCGATATTGTCCAAGAAATTAAATCACAGCGACTAAGATGGGCAGGCCACGTGCACAGACTTCATAACGAGAGACTTGTAAGACTGGTATGGGAGGAGATTCCTACAGGCAAAAGACCACTCGGACGTCCCAGAATGCGATGGAGAGATAACATCCAAGCAGATCTCCAAAAAATGAACATCCCATTTGACCCTAGGTTGATGGAAGACCGAACAAATTGGAAGAAAGTTGTACAGTCAGCCGGGACCCACCCAAGGTTGTAGCACTACGCGATGATGATGATATTCTTAGAATAAACTTTTACGAATATTCCGAGATACCACTTCCGTACACGAATGGCTGAGTATATTCGTTACCAGAATATTCTTTGAAGTATATGCAAAGAACATGAAATTTAGAATGTTTTTAAGGTACCTACTATGCTTATACTACGCATATACTTAAAAGAATATACTGCGACGAATGTTGGTAGTATATGCTTTGAATCACGTGGTTTTGTTTAGAAAAGTGGCCCCTCCCTCTCCCAGTAAACATTTAGGGCTTTGTTTGAGTTTCAATCTCAACAAAACACTACCATAGATAAAAGTGTTAGTAGGATTGAGTAGAATGCGATCTTACTCTTCAAAAGATATGTGACGTATTTCAGCGCCATCTGGTTAATTGGAAGGGTACCATAATCTAGCCTCCACGCTAGGTACATAGCCTAGATACGGTACTTCCAATATTTAATATTTTATTCAAGTGGACAATAAAGGTAAAACACAAACAACTTTTGTTTCTTAATTATTTATTTATATAATGTGACATTTTACATAGAAATATGAGTATTTAATTTGGATTAAATATATGTTTACTTGTTGAACTTTTCCATCGTCTGCACACAACAGCTGATCGCAGCCATTTAACCTAACAACAAAAAGCGAAATAAAATGTGTATTTTAAACCCGTTGGATAAACTATACTGTACAGTACAATAAGAAAAACTTACCTTTAAATTTAAACAGGTACTCGATTAGAAAATAACAAAAATATCAAAAAACACCACTGAATAATATTATTCTTTTTAAGGTGACATAAACAAACATAAATAACTGTAACTTTAAAAATCTTAAATGGAAACCCTCATTTGTTATTGCAGATTTGGATTGCTTACGTAAAGCAAAGCAACTTTTATTCGAAACTTTTTTTGGAATTGTGGATAGATGGCGGTATTATCGGAAAAAACGATTTATCGTGATACCATAGGTAAATCATATAGTAACGGTCTAATATCTCGAGAAATACACTTCCAAATAAAAAACCAAAAAATTTATCTTTAATATTTTTTAAGAACTTATCGAATAACATTAAACACGACCCTCCACTCCTCCCCCAAGATGTGGGGTGGGGAGTAACTTTAAAATCAAATAGGAATCCCCGTTTTTATTGCAGATTTGGATTCCTCATGAAAAAATAAGTAACATTTATTCTAATCCTGGACTTGTTTTTTAGATTTATTGATAGATGGCGCCAATAAATAGTGCTTCTCCGATTATAGCGCTATCTATCCATAATTCGAAAAAATGTCTCGAATAAAAGTTACTTATTTTTACGTAAGGAATCCAAATCTGCGATAAAAAATGGGGGCTCATATTTAAGATTTTAAAGTTACCACCCTCCGTACCCCACCTCCAGGGAGTCGAGTGGTGGGTCCTGTTTGATGTTACTCGATAGCTTCTTAAAAAATATTAATCACGTATTTTTTGGTTTTTTCTTTGGGAGTGCATTTCTCGAGATATTAGATCGTTTCTTTAATTTACCTATGGTATCACGATAAATCTTTTCTTCCGAATATTGCGTTATCTATCCATAACTCGAAAATATGTATCGAATAAAAGTGGCTTGTTTTACGTAAGCGATCCAAATCTGCAATAACAAATGTGGTTTCCATTTAAGATTTTAAAGTTACCCCCACCCCACCTCCAGAGGGTGGAGTGGGGGGTCGTGTTTAGTGTCATTGGATAGATTTTTAAAAAAATATTGAACACGTTTTTTTAGTTTTTCGATCCAATGTTCATTTCGCGAATTATTCGATCGTCTTGCGAATTATTCGATCGTCCCAGACGACGAGTTTCACACTCTGGGCACCAGGTATCTCGGAGACCATCGCTGTCATGAAATTCGTGTTCAGTGACCTCCAAAACCCCCAAGTATAAAAAAATTGAACTCATTTCTATCAATACTTCCTGAGTACTAAATTTCTCATTTTCCATCTCTTGGAAATGCACTTTGAAAATGCATTTTCTCATGCACAAAATTTTTTGCCGGAGATCAATTTAATTCACAAAATTGCCTGACACTCTCTCGAATTAAATGCAAAAAGTTGCATGATGATTCATCTTACTGCACAAAATTCCTAGGTGTAATGCTTTGCCTCGCCTAAATGTACAATAAATCAGTTCGTGTTAAAACTGTTTGCCGGAGTTTAGTGAAATTGAACAATATTGTTCTAGCGATATTTGGTAATTATCGGCGCCTATATACCAGTCAATGGGAGCAAGAATAGGATATTACCTCCGAATTCTATCCTACTGCATAGATTTTAATGAAATTTTGGGCCTAGCCTCTACTTATTTCCTAATTCAAAGTCTACCATATGCCGATGTGTGCTTTTATCTTGTAGTCGGAGAGATAGAAGCGGATTTTGTGCGTGATAAGTAATATGGAAAACTATACGGGGATATGTTGAATTAGTTGTGTACATGACTTTCACCAACGACCGGAAACCAGAGTTGGGGCCGAGGGTAGTTATAAGGGGTCAAAGTCGCGGATTTTATTATTTTTTTTATGGCGCTCATGATCGAGATAGTGCACCAAAATTTGGGAATAAGTAGGTCATGACGTAACTAAGTAAAATCTTCAGGGGCAGAACGCTGCGTGGCCGACAAAGGGGTGGGGGTAGGGATGAATATAAAAAATATAAAGGGTTTTTTGCGACGTTCGTGATTGAGATAGTGGACCAAAATTTGGGAATAAGTAGATCATGACATTACTAAGTAAAATCCCCAGAGCCGGAAATCAGAGTTGGGGATTAGGAGTTATAAGGGGTCAAAATCGACGTATCTATTATTTTTTTTTTTGTTACGCTCATGATCGAGAGAATGCACCAAAATTTGGGAATAAGTAGGTCATGACGTAACTAAGTAAAATCTTTATGGGCGAAACGCTGCGTGGCCGACAAAGGGGTGGGGCAGGGGTGAATACAAAAAATATAAGGGTTTTTTTTGCGACGTTCGTGATTGAGAGAGTGCACCAAAATTTGGGAATAAGTAGACCATGACATAACTAAGTAAAATCCTCAGAGCTGGAAACCAGAGTTGGGCATGAGGGTAGTTATAAGGGGTCAAAATCGCAGCTTTTATTATTTTTTTTGTGACGCTCATGATCGAGATAGTGCACCAAAATTTGGGAATAAGTAGGTCATGAGGTAACTAAGTATAATCTCCAAGGGTGGCCGATGTGTAACGCTGCGTGGCCGATAAATGGTTGGGGGTAGGTGTGAATATAAAAAATATAAGGGGTTTTCTGCGACGTGCTAGATTGAGATAGTGCACCAATAGACCATGACTTAGCTAAGTAAAATCCCCAGAGCTGTAAACCAGAGTTGGGGATGAGGGTAGTTTTAAGGGGTCAAAGTCGCAGTGTATATTATTTCTTTGTGACCCGGCACCACATTTGTCCCCAACGCAGCGTTCCGCCCTTGGGGATTTTACTTAGTAATGTCATGATCTACTTATTCCCAACTTTTGGTGCACTCTCTCAATCACGAACGTCGCAAAAAAGCCCTTACATTTTTTTATATTCACCCCTGCCCCACCCCTTTGTCGGCCACGCAGCGTTCCACTCATGGAGATTTTACTTGGTTACGTCATGACCTACTTATTCCCAAATTTTGGCGCGCCATCTCGATCATGAGCGTCACAAAAAAAATAATAAAAAACGGAAATTTGACCCCTTATAACTACCTTCCTTCCCCTCTGGCTTCCGGCTCTGGGGATTTTAATTACCTATGTCATGGTCTACTTATTCCCAAATTTTGGTCCACTATCTCAATCACGAACGTCGCAAAAAACCCCTTATATTTTTTATATTCACCCCTTCCCCCACCCCTTTGTCGGCCACGCAGCGTTGAGCCCCTAGAGATTTTACTTAGGTACGTCATGACCTACTTATTCCCAAATTTTGGTGAACTATCTCGATCATGAGCATCTTAAAAAAAAATAATAAAAACTGCGATTTTGACCCCTTATAACTACCCTCGGCCCCAACTCTGGTTTCCGGCCGTTGGTGAAAGTCATGTATACAAACTAATTCAACATATCCCCGTATAGTTTTCCCATATTACTTATCACGCACAAAATCCGCTCCCAGCTCTTAGACTATTGGGGGTGGTTCTTACCCCTTTTTAGGGGTGAAAATTTTTTGGTTAAAATTACCACGGAATTAGCTAGAGAACCTAATTCAAAGCAAAAACTGTTCTACATTTTTTTTTTGAAAACTCAATACTTTTTGAGATATTCGTGGTTGAAAATTGGCCATTTTCATTGAAACATAATACCTTTTCGAACGGTTTTTTGCGAATACCTTAAAAACTATGCATCTAACTAAAAAAACTATATTAACCATTTTTGTAGGTTATAAAAAAAAACAAGAGACACTTGCCTTCATAAATCTTCTTGTTATAATACAAAAAGAGATATGGTAGGTGAAAATAGTTTGTTTTTTGTTACATTCTCAAATTGGTGTATTCAACTTGAAATAACAGAGGAACGGTCGATTTTAGGTGTATAATGCTACTAATACCTTTTGTAGTGCTTGAAAAGACCTTTAAAATGAGCTATATTAAAGGTACATTACATTAAAACTAAGCGAAATATGCTGCAATCAAAATCGATAACTAATGTATTTTAAGAAAAAATGAGAAGCAATTTTAACCCCCATCCACAAAAATGTAAATGCATCGCTTTCCTTTCACAATACCTTTTAGTATAGTGTTATTTCTATGTTCAAAAAGTTGGACGGGTTTAAAATGAATAGTTTTTGAAAAAAAAAAAGATCATATTATAGAGAGCATTTTTAAATTTTCTTAAAAATCTTCCATTTTCTCCATGTAACTTGAAAATGATAAGAGATATAGTAATGAAAAATAAAAAGGAAATTTTTATCTGAAAAAGCCCTACATTTTTGCCTGGTATCTTTTTTTTTTTCGTATCTCTTATCTTTTTCGAGTTACATGGAGGAAAAGGAAGATTTTTAAGAAAATTTAAAAATGCGCTCTATAATTTGATCTTATTTTTTTCCAAAAACCATTCATTTTAATCCAGTCCAACTTTTTGAACATAGAAATAACACTATAATAAAACTAAAAGGGGTAGTTCCCTGGGTTGGCTGCATACCTTATAGTTAAACAAACTGAAACATGAAGTAAAACCACTTCTATGTAAAAGGTATATTTACTAAAATTTTTAAAAGTCCCAATGGATTGAATAAAATGTGTTCATCAGAACGTTTTCGAACCTATCGGTCCATCATCACTGAATCTAAAATCAAATAAGTAATCCCACTATTAAAATTGAAAAGATGGTTCAAATTTTGAAAGTTAAAAAAGTGTGGTTATGATTACTTACTTGAATACTTGCAAAATAGCCCCAGAACCAAACAATGGTTGTGATTATAAATCAATCTACATAGTGTTAAAATAATATTGTAAAGGCTTAACGCCGATGTTCATGGATATAACCTCTGCGAACATGGTGATACTCTACCCGAGGATCCAATCTTAGATCAACGATGACTACCAAGTGTCAAAGGTTGCTTGCTTGCTTGCTTGCTTGGTTATTGGCCTTGCTTTATGCAATTTGGCCAACTCGATCAGGTTGGCGGTCACGACGTTGACTGGCTCATGACCATGTCGGGCCCACCGAATATGTCTACTTCTTGATCTCTTTTGAAGTAAATTGGCTATGGTGATAACTTTGACTAAATATTTACTTTTTGTACAAGGTACAATAACAAACATAATCTATTAGTAATAAGCATGAATTATAAATAAGTTGTAGCTAGTTGAGCATTATAATTTTATTCTGTTTATGCTAAGAAACCTCATAATTGCTCTGATTGATTCTTCATCTACGTTATGTAAAATTGAATATATTGTTATCGGGGTGGGAAGTCCTTTATTGGCGAAAAAATTGTAGATATCCCAGTTTGGAATGGAGTTAATAGGGCATTCAAAAAATATGTGATTAAGATTTTCTATTTTCCCACATTCGCAATAGGGATTGTCTGTCAGGTTCATCCTATGCAAGTTTTCTTTTGTTAGACAGTGCCCTGTACGTAACCTAATAATTGTAGTGATGTGTCTTCGATCTATGAATGGAAGAATAGCAAACCATTTATTTTTAGGAAACGTAGGTTGTACTTTTCGGTATTGATGGTCTTTGATTCTGAGTTCCATTTATTTCTGAAATCATCATGCACTTTAGATTTAATGTCAGTATATATGTCTCTAGTAACAGTAGCTGGTAAGAAAATCTCCAATTTAAGATTTGCTGATGACACTACACTTATAGCAGCAAATGAGCAAGAAATGTTTGATCTTCTGCGAAGAGTTGAGTACGAAAGCAATAGAGTTGGTCTGAAAATCAATAAAGCTAAGACAAAAATAATGGTGGTCGACAGATTTGACACTATTCAACTGACTAACATATTACAGGAATACCAGATAGTAAACACCTTTGTCTATCTCGGGTCTAGTATAACTAACGATGGTAACTGTGAAGCAGAAGTTCGGAGACGTATTGGTATGGCAAAAAATGCGATGAGTCGCCTAACTAAAGTTTGGAAAGACAGATCTATCTCTCAAAATATCAAGATGAGACTGGTGAATGCCCTTGTATTCTCAATATTTCTATACGGAGCAGAGACTTGGACTCTTCGCGCATGCGAGCGCCAAAAAATTGATGCCTTTGAGATGTGGTGCTGGAGAAGAATGCTGCGCATACCTTGGACAGCTCATAGGACAAACGTTTCCATTCTAAACCAACTCAATATTAAAAAAAGGCTGTCCAAAATATGTCTGCAACGAATTCTGCAATTCTTTGGTCACGTAGTTCGCAGAGGTGACGACAGTTTGGAGAGATTAATTGTTTCTGGAAACGTTCCGGGGAGAAGATCAAGAGGACGATCACCAACTAGATGGTCTGACCAAATAAAGCATTCAGCTGGAAACTCATTCTGCGCAGCTCTTAGAGCAGCTGAAGATAGAGACCAATGGAGAAACATTGTTAGGAATATTGGAAGAAGTCACGA
The DNA here is from genome assembly GCF_917563875.1 of Diabrotica virgifera virgifera. NCBI lineage: Eukaryota > Metazoa > Arthropoda > Insecta > Coleoptera > Chrysomelidae > Diabrotica > Diabrotica virgifera. Next base: position 148,496,356 of record NC_065445.1, on the reverse strand, counting down.
TCCTCAGTAATGGGGAAACGACAGGAGAGAGAGATATATATGTCTTGGACATCGAGGGGCATGATCATTGGTATGTTCAAATTTCTTCCTATATTAGCTAGGGTGTCAGCTTCTTCGTTACCCGGGATATTTGAATGTCCTGGTATCCATGCTAATCTGATGTCAAAGCCATTTTCAGTTGCATGAACTATAAGTCTTTTTGTTTCAATAGGCCAAAACTCTGATATATTATTGACTGAACAACTGCTGATTTTTTCAATTGCACTGCTGGAATCCGAAAAAATGATTATTCTGAATAAGTTTTTTCTAAGTGCTAATTTAATTGCCTCATAGATTCCTATAATCTTCGCCTTACATATGGAGAGGTGATTTGGTAACTTTGAGCTGTATTTGATGTTGATATCTGGTATACTGATTCCACACCCTGTTGTAAGATCTTTCTTCGATGCATCAGTGAATATAAAGGTATGGGTTGCTTTATATTTTTCTGTGTTTATTAAAAATTGTTCTTTGATCATGGGATCATTTTTTTTTAGACTCAATGGGACTGTCTTCACTATACTACACAGTGTATTATAAGGGACTTCATAACAAGGGAAGTTGTTTGACTTATAAATGTCCTTGAGATATGGCATGAATTCAGCAAAACCTGCAATCAAATAGGGCGTATTTTCATCTCTCCAAAAGGCTGGTCTATTTATTAATATTCTTCTGGTATTTGAGATTAATTTGGTCAGAGGGTGGTTTCTAATACATATAATTTTCTTCAAGAACCCTTATGGTTAATAGTTTCCTTCTTTGTTCTGGTTCTAGTAAGTTTGCCTCTGCTAATAGTGCTGCATGTGGAGTTGACTTCATACAACCAAGAGCTATTGTAACACCTTCAAAAAAGATTGAATCAAGTTTATTTAGGATTGATTTATTGGCTGGTTTTATAAAGAGTCCACCGAAGTCTAAGTGGGATCTCACAAGTCCCTGAAATGCCATCAAAAGGGTGCACGGGTCAGCTCCCCACCATACTCTGCTTATAGCTCTTAGTACATTGAGAGATTTTTTTGCTTTTATGATATTATTTGTTATGTGTGTATCCCATTTGAGGTGTTGCTGGAATGTTATCCCAAGGTATTTCACTTGTGGTTTATAATTAATTTGATGTCCATTAATTTGGATAACAGGTGGGGTGTTTCTCCTGTATCCCTTTGTGAACCATATTGCCTCACACTTTTCCAGTGAAAGGGGTAATCCATGACCTATTAGGAATTCTTGTATATTATTAAGTGCCATGTTGATGTTTTGTCCCATATATTCTACATTTACGCCTTTTATGAAAACAACTAGGTCATCTGCATATCCCATTATTTTACATCTCCCCAAGGGAGTATTAAACAAATCAGCTATATATATATATATATATATATATATATATATATATATATATATATATATATATATATATATTAAATAGAATTGTGCTTAAGGGTGAACCTTGTGGAAGGCCCTTGGTTGCAGTTATAGGTCCAATGAAAGATCCATCATTGCCTTTGGTATATATCAGTCTATTTTGAATTAATTTGTGAATTACATTGTTCAGGTCTATAGGAATTTGAATGTTGTTCATTTTCTGATATAATTTGTAAATATTGACATTATCGTATGCTGATTTTATATCCAGGAAAACTGCTATTACTGATTCTGATAGTGTAAAGGCATTATATACATAAGTTGACAAGTATGCAATGTTGTCATTTATTCCTTTCCCTTTACGAAAACCTGTTTGACTTTTGCTGAAAAGGTTTTTATTTTCAATAGTGTGGTCCAAACGATTTTTGATGATGATTTCCATAGTTTTGGCTACGCATGAGGAGAGTATAATTGGTCTAAAACTCTCAGGTGATGTGGGTTGTTTATGTGGCTTTAAGATTGGTATGATGTTGAAGTTTTTCCAATCCTGTGGCAGCTGCCCACCTTTTAATATATTATTAAATATGTTTATTAGTAAATGCTTCATTCTAAAAGGAAGGTTTTTAATCATTAGATAGGATATGTCATCCATACCTGGGGCTGATGATTTTTTATTAATTATAGCCCAATTAAATTAATGAATGTTGAAAGGGGGACTGGTGTTATCTTCATTTATTTCCAATATTTCGAAGTTTGGGTCAATGTCCACTGAAGACATTTTATTTAAAATGTCTTGCTTGAGATGGTCTGCATAATTTTGACATTTTGTTTTATTATTTGTATTTGAGAATTTTTTAATTTTTTGCCAGACGTAACTACTGTTGGTTTCTCTATTTAGTGATGCACAAAAAGATCTGAATTTTTCTTTTTTCTTGTTGTTAAGCCTCTTCCTTGTTTGTGCTGTTATTCTTTTTACATTAATGTAGTTTTCTAGGGTTGGGGCATTGTTGAATTTTTCTATAGAGGCTTTTCTTTCTCTTATCCATTCTGCACATTCCTCATCCCACCATGGATTTCCTGTCTTCTGAGTTGTCCCACAGTTTTTATATGGTATAGCATTTTCAGCTGCCTTATTGATAATATTACTCCAAACATTGTAGGTGACTACGTCCTGCGCCTCAAGTTGATTTGCTATGTTGTTGTAAAATAGTTCCCAGTTTGCTTTATTAAAATTTCTTGTTTTGTAAGTGCCGAGATGGATGTTTGTAAAGCTGTTGTTGTTTTTCATGTTTACTTCTAGGACTGTAGGAAAGTGATTGCTATTACCGCAGTCTGAAAGGGTGTACCATGTTGTTTTTAAGGCTAGATCACTATTTACTATTGTTAAGTCTACTGCACTCAAGTGATTATTGGGATTTTGAAGGAGAGTTGGGGATCCGTCGTTCATTATCACCATGTCATTGTACATTATAAACTCAGAAATAATTTTCCCACCTCTGTTGGTTGGGCACTTGTCCCAAATAGGATGGTGTGCATTAAGATCTCCCATTATAATGGTTTTATTTGATGGTGAGTTATTATATATGTCAGACAGCAGTTCATGATTTACATGAATATCAGAATTGCTGTACAGTGTTGTTATATATACTTCACCTATTTTAACAATTATGTATTGGAATATTATTTCTAATGGCTATTGCCACTCCTCCATATCCGTCGTCCCTATCAGCTCGAATAATTTTATAAGATTTAAGTGTAAACTGTTTAGTGTTTTTTAACCAGGTCTCATTTAGTAAAAGTACATCTGGATTTTCCTGCGCTACTAAGTTCATTAAATTTGTTCTATTAGAATTGATGCTTCGTAGATTCCATTGTATTATTTTAAATTTGTGCATTATTGTGTTTTTAGTTATCAGATAAGTCAGCCAGGTCCATTGAAGATGGTCCTGGTCTGGTGTTTTGCCAAAGGAAATTTCTTATTGTATTTCTATTATTTTCAGAAGTGTTTGAAAGATAATTGATAATTTGTTTCATTTCCTCCTCTTGAGTTAATGAAATTTTGTTAGAATTTTTAAGTGCACTAATAGGCTGATGTGTGTTAGATTCATAATGTGGACTGAAAGTTATAGACTGTGAAGATTTCTGGCTTGTTGGCTGTCCATTGGGGAAGTTTAGACATTCTTCATGAGCTTTTTTGTCATAACCCTTTTGGATTATTCTTTTTTTATTTGGGTTGTTAGTCAAGGCTTGTTGGTAAGTTCTTTTAGTTGTATTGGCTGTAAAATGTTGGGTTCTTCTTTCTGAGGGTTCAGTATATACCTCTGGATTATCTGCCAGTGTTTTGTTTCCCCGTACAAGTGGAAATTCAGCTTTATTAATATAGTACTCTCCTTTTACTTCATATTGCTTTTTCACTATTTCGTTTGCATCATAATATGTTATGTTTTCAAATGCCATAATTTCTTTAATATTTTTTTGTCTATTATATTCCGGACACAATTTTGACGTAGACCTATGTTCTTGTTTACAGTAAAAACACTTTGTAATGCATGTAAAATTTTGTGTTTCTTCCGAGTGCTTTTCTTCTCCACAGTTAAAGCATTTTTCTTTACTTTTGCAATTATTTCTCGTATGGCCAAAGTGAAGGCACTTGTAACATTGTGTTACTGGGGGCACATATACATTAACTAGTCTTTCTAGTCCATAAAATTGTATGGATCGTGGTAATCTGACCCCTCTAAAGGTAAGGAGCACTGTAGCTGTCGGTTCGTATAATACATTGTCTTTCTGAATAGCCTTTCTGGTGAGACGTCTAGCATTTAGTATTTCCACACCCTGATATGCTTTGCAGCATTTCAGTAGCTCATCTTCTTTAATGTCTATATCTATCTGTCGTACAATGCCTTTACACGTAACAAAGTTGTATGGTATGAAAATTTTATAGCCCTTTTCTATAAGTGTCTTATTATCTACAAATCTGTTAGCAGATGTGGCATTTATGAATTCAATACATACCCTATTTAGACCTTTATTTTTAATCCCTTTTAGATCTGTTAAGCTCAAGTTAAAGATATTCCTAGCTATTTTTATGTTGTTGACTTTACCAATGTTGAATCCCACTTTTTCAGTGGACTACAAGTACACAAAAAATGGACCATTATCATATTGCGAGTATTTAATTGTTGGTGTTTTTATCATATTGTCATTTAATGTCGTTGTACCGCCTTTATCAGGTGGAATGTCAGGGGGGGAGGTCCCCCCCCCGGTGTCAGCCATAATAAGAAACTACAAGTCCAACAGTAGCAAAAAATTCAATAAAATTAAACTTAAGTCAAAATCTGAATCAATCAGAAGCAAATACAAAATCGATCAAAAGCAAAAACAATAGTTGTAAACAATGCTCAACTTACCAGAGGCACGTGCACAACAAGTTTTTTGTTAATTTTGGAGCAACTCGCGGCGAAAAGTCTTATCCCCGCGAACGATAGTCACAGATTTGTCTATTTTAAATTTTCTTCCAAAAAGTCCAACGTCAAACACAACAAAAATCACAAAAATCACTGCGGAAAGAAGCCGAGGCTGTTCATCCCAGCGGACCTCGACTTCCTATCAGCGATAAACAAAAAATTAACAAAAATTAACAACTGTTTTCAAATTAATTTAGGTTTGATAAGGTTTTTTCAGCAAAAATCAAAAACTGACAACTACTCGCTAATAAGTTATCTGACAGATTGGAGTGTCAAAGGTTTTTAAGGAAATGCTTGACGTGACATTGACAGTTACGGAACAAGGTAGTCGATTTCCAAAAGAATTTAAAACAAAAGTCATGATTCAAAACGATGGTATGGTAAAAAGGTTTTAATATCTGAAAATGTCTGCTATTTAAATCTATTGTTTTATTAAAAATGTGTTTTACAAAATAAAAATTATTTTTAACTGTAACTACAAATTGACTATATAAAATAAAATTAAACTGATCAAATTAATCAAGATGAAATAAGTGAGCTGATTAGTAGTAATGATAGAAATAAAAATAAATAAGAAGGTGGTGAGATAGAAGAAATTTTTTTTAAAATTTTGAATAGGGATATTATCATACAAAGAAATTACTATGTCAACAACATAATGTATACTAATATTGTATTGGTGGTTGTATATGTAGAAGGGAAATTTTTATTTGAATGTAGGTGAAAAAGTTAAAAATAAATAAATTGGAGTTGAGATATAGTCAATCTGATAGTAGTAAATGTATGATTAAAGGAAAGCAATTACAGTGGAACCTCGTTTATCCGTCAGGGTACCGGACCAAGAGTATGACGGATAATCGAAAAGACGGTTAACAGAACATCAACAAAACTGAATTGATCAAACGACTAAGTGACACAATCAATGTTGGAATTTGAATCAAATTTAATTATGGTATGGTGACACACAGATATTGACTGTAATAATTATTGTGCTGTGCATTTTTATTTTCGGCTTGCGATTCTAAAAATAGAACTCTAAAAGCACGGTATCATTATTTATCACATATTTAAATTGAAATATAATCCAGAGCCATGAATAAGAACAAAAATTATTTACATAAAAAATGCGGTGGTGGCATAACTGCACATGTACATTTCAACGAATTTCGTTTGGCTTATCGCAATGCTCAAACAAAATGAATCGATGACTAAATTTTTACTTATGTAGTCAATAGGGCTTTTCATTCACAGTCATTTGTTTCGAGCTTCTGTCATGTGTCACATAATATTAATATATCTACGTCATACGTTATTGGTATATTGTAATGATACAAACCAAAGACGTATGGCGTAGATATACTAATATTATGTGGCACATGACAGAATCTCGAAACAAATGACAATCGATGAAAAGCCCTATATAACTTATGTAGATATGGACCCTGACGGTTAACAGAGGTGACTGTTAATAGAGAGATGGATAATCGAGATTCCACTGTATACTGAAACATTTTTTATAAAATTGAGAAAATTCTTGTGACAAAATGGTGAATATGTAAAGTTGAAGATAAATAATTTTGTAGGTTTATAGGTGAGCCCAGTTGATACAAAATAAAATTAAGATTAAATTAATATAGAAAACAGGTATAATGAATAAAATAGAATTATCAAAACAAAATTAAGAGAGTGAATATTGTTATAATTTAAATTGCAATATTGACTGAGTTTAAATGTGAGATCTGAAATAAAGTGATGGAATGTTAGGTGTGGAGGTAAAATATATTTGGAAAAGGTAAAAAAAAAAACAAAAAACAAAGGAATGTGATGTAGGGTCAAAGCCTAGGTGAAATGAGAAAAAAGAAGGATTGAAAGAAAAATTGGGTATGAGGGTTGAACTGAATGAAAAAATGAAATGGAAGAAGAGTGAGAAGATGATAGGGTGAATTAAAACCCTAATCTTAATCAAAATCCAATTAATTCACCCTATCTTCTTCTCACTGTTCTTTCATTTCATTTCTTCATTCAGTTCAACCCTCATACCCAATTTTTCTTTCAATCCTTCTCTTTTCTCATTTCACCTAGGTTTTGACCCTACATCACATTCCTTTTTTTTGTGTTTTTTTTGACCATTTCCAAATATATTTTACCTCCACACCTAACATTCCACCACTTTATTTCAGATCTCACATTTAAACTCAGTCATTATTGCAATTTAAATTATAACAATATTCACTCTCTTAGTTTTGTTTTGCTAATTCTATTTTATTAATGACACCTGTTTTCTATATTAATTTAATCTTAATTTTATTTTGTATTAAATGGGCTCACCTATAAACCTACAATTATGTATCTTCAGTTTTACATATTCACCATTTTGTCACAAGAATGTTCTCAATTTTATAAAAAATGTTTCATAATAATTGCTTTCCTTTAATCACACAACATTTCCTACTATCAGATTGACTATATCTCAACTCCAATTTATTTATTTTTAACTTTTTCACCTACATTCAAATAAAAATTTCTCTTCTACATATAAAACCATCAATACAATATTAGTATACATTATGTTGCTGACATAGTAATTTCTTTGTACGATAATATCCCAATTCAAAATTTAAATTTTTTTTCTTCTATCTCACCACTTTCTTATTTATTTTTTTTCTATCATTACTACTAATCAGCTCACTTTTTTCATCTTGATTAATTTTATATAGTCAATTTTTAGTTACAGTTAAAAATAATTTTTATTTTGTAAAACACATTTTTAATAAAACAATAGATTTAAATAACAGATATTTCAGATATTAAAATCTTTACCGTACCATCGTTTTGGATCATGACTTTTGTTTTAAATTCTTTTGAAAATCGGCTACCTTCTTCCTTAACTGTCAATGTCACATCAAGCATTTCCTTAAAAACCTTTGACACTTGTAGTCATCGTTGACCTAAGATTGGGTCCTCGGGTAGAGTATCACCATGTTCCCAGAGGTTATATCCATGAACATCGGCGTTTAGCCTTTACAATATTATTTTGACACTATGTAGATTGATTTATAATCACAACCATTGTTTGGTTCTGGGGCTATTTTGCAAGTATTCAAGTAAGTAATCATAACCACAGTTTTTTATCTTTCAAAATTTCAACCATCTTTTCAATTTTAATAGTGGGATTACTTATTTGATTTTAGATTCACTGATGATAGACCGATAGGTTCGAAAACGTTTCGATGATCACATTTTATTCAATCGATTGGGATTTTTAAACATTTTAGTAAATATACCTTTTACATAGAAGTGGTTTTACTTCATGTTGCAGTTTGTTTAATTATAATAAAAAGTATTGTAGAAGGAAAATGATGTATTTAAATTCTGATGGATGAGGGGCAGGGGTTAAATACACTTCTCATTTCTTCTTAAAATACATTAGTAAATTACATTGAGTGTAATCGACGTTAATATTGCACATTTTAAAGGTCTTTTCAAGCACTACAAAAGTTATTAGTATCATTATACCTACAACTAAAATCGACAGTTTCTCTGTTATTTCAAGTTGAATACACCGATTGGAGCATGCAGCAAAAAACCAAACTCTTCTTACTTACCATATCCCTCTTTGTACTTTAACTAGAAAATTTATGAAGAAACGAATCTCTTTGTTTTTTTTTATAACCTACAGAAATATTTTATATAGTTTTTTTGTTAGATGCATAGTTTCTAAGGTATTTGCAAAAATCCGTTGTCATTTTTCAACGAAAAGGGCCAATTTTCAACCACGAATAACTCAAAAAGTATTGAGTTTTCAACAAATAATTATAGAACAGTTTTTGCTTAAAATTAGGTTCTCTAGCCTCTTCCGTGACTATTTTAAACAAAACGTTTTTCACCACCGAGAAGGGGTGGAATCCACCCCCAAGATAAAAGCGCACATCGCAATAGGGTAGATTTTGTTTCTTGAGCTATTCCCTACTTACTGTGAAAATATCAAGTGAATCGATGTAGTAGGATCGAATTCGGAGCCGAATACCCAAGTAGCAATTTGTCGACGCGACAACGTTGTCTACCGCGTGGCAACGTTTTCTTACAACGTTGTTATTGCCTAGAAGACGAGCCTATTCTGCACTGATTTGGTGGACGATTTTTGAGTTGTCTTGACGTTGCCTAGGCAACCTCCTGTTTAAGCAACATCGTTTCGTAAAACAATTGAAGCGACTATAAACAGCACCAGCGCGTGCAATGGTTGCTCAAGAAGTCAGAACTGTTGAACACCTGTATGGTGAATGCGAAAACCAAAAAGTAAACTGTTTTGACATCGTACTGGGTATTTAAATTTATATAAATACATAAAGGATTTATTACCTGATGTGAAATTTATAAACGCATCTCAGATTACCGTCAAATATGGATATTTCACCTTTAAAAAACACACGCGCTCCTTTTTTATGACATTTTTGATGAAAAATATGCAAATTTAAAAAATCAAATTTTAATATAAAAGACCCAATTTATGTTAAAGATGTTCTGTATAAATTTAATGTATTGATGGTGCTTTTAAAGGTATCAGAAAATGCCTGCATTTTTTATATTCTGTGTTTTCATTTTCTTTACATCCCAAAAATCTCAAGTAAAACCAAAATGGCGCATTAAACAATATTACCAATATTACTCAAAAAATACCTTATTACCAACCTTAGACGGATAAGAAAACTTAGAAGTCCAATCGCCAACCAAACCCGGCCGCGCCGAATATCAAAACCATTTTAGAACGCACCCTCTAATTGGGTGACAGAGGTCATGTGACCCGTGTCAAAAGTGTATCATTCTCCTTAACAGCGTTGCCACATTTAGTAGATTTCTACTTTTTTGGCAGATTTTTGATATTTTTTAAAAAATTCTAGTAGGCAATATTTTTTAGTAGATTTTTGGTATATTTCAACAGAATTTGATCCATTTTTTTTCGAATCATGAGGAAACTATAATAAGTATTTTTGAAAAATTTAAACGCAGAATGAAAGACTGCATTATTTAGAAAAACCAAAACGTTTCTTTTGAACCAGATATTTGGAATTAAAAGTCACACTAAATTTTTCTTTTTTCACCCCTGTAACTTATTAAAATAAACATTATAGAAGTTTTCAGGGACTTTCGGTCCTCGGTAATAACGTAATCTTTCTTTCTGCGTTTAAATTTTTTAAAAATACATATTAGTTTTCTAAGGATTCGCAAAAAATGAAAACATTTAAAATACATTGAACATTTTAACAGGCGACATTTTGCGCCTATCCCCTTAAGTTAGCTGTTGTTTTTATTATAAAAAATCCCAAATATATCCCAAAAATCCATAAGTATATTTTAGTTTTTGATTTAGTAGGTTTTAGCTAAAAAATGGTAATTACCAGTTGGTGGTTTGGAATAATTAAGTTTCCAATTTTGTGGAATTCCTCTTGGGACATTTAGAACGGATGTGCATATCACTTTATTACTGTATTTTTTTTTTTTGAGGAGGTGGTAAATATTCTAAATACTGTACCTAGCCGTGTCTACTTAAGGATGGCTAAGCGTGTGTTGGATTCAGAGAGGAAGAGTTTACCCCCATGCATTTCCCCCTAAGAAGTCCTGCCTACGGGCACCCTCTGGCTAACTGCCTACCAACTAAAGTCCACCCCCTTCTCCCCCGGTGCACACGGTACAAATTCCTTGGCGGATGTAACTTCGAGTGCAGCGGGGCAGTCTGTCAAGCCTAATACGGCTCAGATAACTTTCCAAAAAGATAAAAGAAAAAAGAAAAGAAAATAATGTATACAACAGGCAAATAATTACCTATATGATGTCATGCTTAAAATATACACATATTTACACATACAGACATTCAAACATACATAGTACACACAAACACATATACACATATATACTTCGTCCGTAGTTTAGTCCCATCAATCCAGTACAAGTCTATCCACCTTGATCCTCTCTCGCTCTCTCAAGCGTCTCCTTTTTCTTCATAATTCCGGTTATCAGATCGATCACCAAATTAAAGTTATCTTTGCTTTGCAAAGATTTTTCCATAACGTTATCAATGGAGATTTCTCCTAACCTTGTTTCTAGAATCAATCTCTCTCTTTCAAAGAGCCTGCAGACAGATATGCAGTGTTGAGCGTCGTCTCTGATGTTGCATTCTGAACATTGGTCATCTACTGTCTTCTTGATAACATACGTATACGATCTAAAGGAACCATGGCCGGTGAGGAACTGTGTAAAATAATAATTTAATCTTATATACTTACATGCAGACCAGGCCACCACATCTGGAATGAGCCTTTTGGTCCATTGAGCCTTTTCGATTTGTGCCTCCCATTCACCTTGCCATTCTTGGTACATCTGTCTTCTTACCTCAGACTTTATGTGGGGCAAGTGGCCGTAATCATTTGCATATAATAGCATTCTTTCTTTGGCTAGGAGGTGAATGGGGAGAGTACCTGATATTGCCTGAAGGGCAATTGTCGAGGTAGTCCGGTACGCACTTGTTAGTCTCAAGAGGGGTTTTCTTTGTGATTTTTCCAGCATGTTTTTATACTTTGTCATTCTCAAAACTTCGTACCATATGGGAGCACCATACAGAAGAGTAGAATGCACTACCTGAAGGTACATTCTTCTTTTATGACTGCTTGGTCCGCCGATATTTGGCATGATCTTTGATAATGCAGTGGTCCTTCCTTCTGCTTTCTGGACTATTTTACTAAGATGTTTGGTATATCTAAGACCTGTATCCAGGTGTATGCCCAAGTATTTCGTACAATTTGTCGGCTCTATTCTTGTACTACCTACCATGAAAGTTAGATTGGGTCGTTTTCTTGGGCCTTTTAAAATGACAATTTCTGTTTTATGTGTAGCCAATTCGAGATCTTGTTCCCTCATCCAGTCATATACTTTCCTACAACTTTTATTCACTATATCTTCTAAGTCCCAGTTCGTTTCAGTCTGAATCAGTAGCGCTAGATCATCTGCATACGCAATAGCTTTGACTTTACTTCCATAGGTAATTTCCAGAACCCCGTTATACAGAACATTACATAATGTTGGTCCCAGTACGGATCCTTGCGGTACTCCTGCTGTGGTTTGCAGGTCTTTAGGCTTCGCCACCTGGACATACCTTTCATTAAGGTAGTTCTTGATTATATTTACTAAATATTCTGACACTCTTGACTTTTCCAGAGCTTTGACGATGTGACCCCAATTGGCAGAATTAAATGCATTTTTCACATCGAACATCACGAGAACGGCCCATCTTTTCCTCGTCTCTTTGACCGTGTCAGTTATTGCCTTTACCGCATCTATTGTGGATCTGGATCTTCTAAATCCGTACTGTCTATCCGAGATACTTCTGTTTCTTTGCAGATCCTCCTCCAGACGATTCTTTATTAGATATTCATAGAATTTTCCCAGGCAATCCAACAGGCAGATTGGCCTGTATGAGTTGGCTATATCGGGGTCTTTCCCCGGTTTCAAAATAAGCGTTAATCTGGCCTGTTTAATCTGGTCGGGGAACTCTTGCCTATGGAGGAGATTATTGAAAATCCTCCTGATTATTTCAGGATATTTTTCTATGATGATCTTAATCGCTTCTGGAGGTACACCATCTGGACCAGCTGCTTTACCTACTTTTATATTACTTGCTGCTACTGCTATTTCCTCCGCCGAGAAGTCGTCGGGTTGAATAGTAATGTTGACTTGGGCGAATGTTTGACGGGGCTTTGTGGGAAAAAGTATGTTCGCTATTTCATTCCTTTTTTGTGAGCAGAGGCTGTACGGGGTTTCTGACCTCAAGGTTTTTATTGTGATTCTGTATGCTTCTCCCCATACATCATTTTCTAGCGCTGTGCATAGATTTTGCCAACAATTTCGCTTAGCCCTTTTGATTTCTCTGCCCAGTTCTTTCTTAGAACGCTTGTAATCGTCGATATTTTGCTGGGTCCTATACCTCTGTGCTGTTCGTCTACACCTAAAACATTCGGCTCTTTTAGACTGAATCTCGTCGTTCCACCAGTATGGGACTGTGTAAGTAATATTCTCACGCGTTCTACTAAGAGTATGTGCGTTGACAATGGTCCGTCGGAGACTTTGAAAGTCAGTAGTATCATCTTCTTGTAGATTGCTTATTTCGGTCTTAAAGCGTTCTATGTTGAAGGTAATTCTTTTCCTTCCTATCTTCATGACCTTAGTTCCAGTTTCGAAGACGATGTATCTATGATGCGTGTAGAGGTTGTCCTCCAACACATCCCAACCCATCAACTTCCTGGCATAATTTCTACTTTCAAGGGTAACATCAATATGACTTCGTGTTTCGCCTCTAACAAACGTCGGTTTGCCATTATTAAGCACTACTAGGTCTTCTGAAAGTATCCAATCGTTCCACATCTCCCCTCTGTTGTCGTTTTTAGGAGACCCCCATATGATCGATTTGGCGTTTATATCTCCAGCCACAATAAAGTCTCTGTATTGTTGAGACGTTTGTATGATGCTTTCGACATGTTGTTGGTAGCGCTCCCTAGTTATGTTAGGGGAGATATAGCAGGCGATGATTGCCAAGTTATCTATTTTGATCATTACATGACCCTCCTTTTTTATGATTTTGCTGATGCACACGTTCTTGTTTACGGGGTATATGGCGACATTAAATTTCAGGTCGGCAATCCAGCCTTGGTTCTTAGTCATGTTTTTATTTGGCTCGGGGACAACCAGTAAATCAGCTCCAATTTCGAGGGCTTTAGTATAAATCATATGGTGTGCCATTTTGGCCCTCCCGATCTTCACCTGGAGTATTTTAAGTCTTTTTTTTCCTAGCGAAGCCATTGCAGATAATTACCCTTGTCTTAGTTTAAGGTTAAAGTTGAAGTTGTCGGTGGAGAGTATTGTCTTATACTAGACCGGCTATATCTGACAAGGGCGGTGCTACTTCCGCAGCATCACCCAGTTCTTGATTCTGGGTCGCGGTGTTTGTAAGGCTGGACGACGATGTGGAAGGTTCCATTTCCACGTCTACTCCGACATTGGGCATATCAGCGAGGGAGACGGTTTTCATATAATCAGTTACGGATATTTCAGATTTATTGCCCGGCATCGGGATATCTTGTTTTTTAAGTTTTGGCTTTTCGGCCTGTCTGGCCATCCTCAGGGCATCTCTGAATTTAGGACAGGCCATACTGCCACATCTGTGCGCCTCATCGCACAAGACGCATCTTGCCGCAGCCCGACAGGACTCTGTATCGTGCCCGGTTGCCCCGCAGCCATAGCAAGTACCGGTCCTATCGGGGCCGGCACACGCATCCCGAGCGTGGTCGAAGGCCCAGCATCTATTGCACCTGGGGACTCGGATACGTTTCTCAACCTGGCATCGGACGATGCCCACCTTTACTGTCTCTCTCTGGAGAATAGAATCGGCCGTCTGTTTGGTGAGGATGACTGTAGCCGCTAGGGTGTTACCCCTAAATGGCCTCATCTCTTTGATTCTATTCGGTTCTTGCCATCGACCAGTGTAAACCTCGAGTGCTTCTTTAAGCTCCTCTTTACTAGTGTCCTCCGACATGCCTTTTACATGGACGGTTACGGTCTTATTTTCTTCACCAAGCTGAACGGTGCGTAACCCACTACCTTTGTTGGTCAGGGCGTCTCTAATCTGTTTTAGGGCGGCCTGGTCCTTATCCATTGTGATAAGGAGCTTACCGTCCTTGGTGCTACGCAGCGTCCTGATTGAATCTGTGGCTCCCGTGGTCTTAACTGCCGTTTTGACCGAGCTTAATAAATCTTTGTATGATGTGTCTTTTTTGGACACAATCATACCATATGTGGGGCGGTCCTTCCTCGTTGCAGTGGTATAGATGTTTATTGTGACCTTGGTATTTCGGAATATCACCTCACACATTTTCTGTAGCCCGACCACCGTAATAAAACTAAGGTGGTGCAGCGCAACTACCGCTTCCGGGCCAACTTCCTCTCGGATCTGTTCCAGGCGCTCCCAAAGAACCCGCTCGTCCAATGTAAGATTAACCCTTATAACCTTGCGTACCAATCCCGCCGATGCCTTAGACCTTACTGATGTTCTGCTCTCTAGGACATCAAAGTCGTTTTCGATATCTGCCAGCTCTGGGAATCTATCCCTATAGAGTCTTTGAATGCTCCCCTCCATTGTTTATCCGTCGGTTCGACGAAGACAACCTTGTTATATTCATCAGTCGTAGTTACCGGATTTCCGACTACTATCTTGGTTCTCTGATATACGCTGTTTGCCCAATCTTGCTCTGTTACCCTCTTCCAATCATCAAAAGTGATGATTTCGTCAAGGGAACTTACAAACTGTTTGACGCCGAAACCGTGCCAAGGTTCTGTTTGAGTGCTAAACTCCCGAGTTGCAGGTCTGTCACTACAGGAGCAAACCGTCCTCTCGGGGGTAGTTTGTGTTACTGCGCACTTCATAAGCTGCGCGGTAGAGTCAGAATGTGAATCGGTTTGAACGTCCGCGTCTATCAGCATTATATCGGTTTCCTCAAACCGCCTTTTGTCTATCCATGTTTTTAGTGACTCATTTTTCATATTATTTGTGTTCTTCTGTAACGCGAGTACGGCTTCCTTAATTGTTTTATGAGTGTTTGGCACCTCTGTAACTAACCTACAGAGGTCCCGAGTCAGTTTCTCCTGCATCATCAGGCATTCCGTAAATATAAAATATTCCGGACACTCCCTCTTCTTATATACCTTATCCTCAATATCCGAGGTACTAAACTTGCGTTTAGCCCCCATCAATTGCGAAGGCTCAAGTCTGTAACAAAAATCAGTGAGTGAGTTCAGTCTCGCTCTACCTGTTTTGCCTTGGTCTGCTCTTCCCGCTTTTCCGGGCGGGTCGCCCCCGGTTCTTTTACTTGTAGTAGATTTAGACATATCATTCCCACGAGTAGCTAGGGAAGTAGAAGTCGGCTACCGCAGGGCCCCACATGCGGCAGTAAGGCTACGTACAATGGGGTGTCGCCAGCTCCCCAAGGGAACCGTTCAGGACCGCGTTTCGTGCGGCCATCCAGTCATCGGCACGGTGTCCCACACTTTGACTTCCGGATTTTTTGCTGCTGGTTTACTCCATCAGATTTAGGACCAGGTTGTCTCCTGTGGGAGTAAGTGTCTAGGGACATACTGTGGGAGTGGAGGTTGGGGTGAGCAATATGGGAAGGGGTAGGGGGAATGGGTCATGCTGATTGTACTCGGAGTTTTTTGGGTAGAAAATGTCCTTTGATTTTTGTAGTAGACCAGTTGTGACTATGATTTGTGCCGTAGACACAGAAAATGGCAGTGAGGGCACGGAAGCCTTCAAATTTGTCAGGTTATGGTACAATCAGATGAAAAATAGAAGGCGTCGCAATTGGGGATGATTGCGGCGCCTTTTAGCGTCCGGTGGCGGAGTCCGGCGACCACCCGGTGCACCGTCCCCGGACGCTGTTTGGCCTGTTCTTGGTTTCAGTGGTCGTGTTTACTGTATTTACATGGCCTAAAAAGAATCTACTGATTTTGTGAAAACAAAACTACTGAAAGAGTAAAAACTGACCTGGCAACCCTGTCTACCAAAGCTGATACAAAGATTAAGGATATCAAATCTCAAATCTACTGATAAAACAATGGAATGGAAACCAGCTATTAAAAAAACAAATAAGCAGGTTGTTAAATAAATCGAAAATTTCCATCAAAATAAAATATATAATAATAAGAAAAAAATAAGGTTATAAAGTAAATTCTTTTTCTCCTCTGGAAGTTGCCGCAAACGTGTCACACCTCTAGAACAACACCTAGGGTCGTGACAGACAACTACTCAACTACAGAGTCGGCCAGGGCGTAAATTAGCTTAGCATTATATTATACTATTTTTAAGTCATTGCGATTGTTGAAAAAACTGAACTGTGATATGTAGTTGTCACAATGGTAATAAATTAGTTGCCCGTATAACTAAAGGTATTACTTAACGTTGTAACATCGTAATGTCAGTCGGGGTAGGGGACGTTGGCCGAAACAACTAAAAATGCTCTCGGGCAACGTTATATACAGTGTATTTGTTTGTACTGACAACCAATGAGTCGAAAAATTGCTACTTGGGTACCCTCATTGACTGCCGTAATACTGGTTTTTGTTAGATCCAAATTATTTTATGACTATAATATAAATTATATAGATTCATAAAAGTATGTAGTTTCATTGTATCAGATATGATTTTCTGTTAGATTATGCTGTTTTTTATACATTTTAAATAAAAAATGCACCTTGAAGTAATGAAGACCACTGTGGTCTCTATTAACCAAATGTGGTAAATACAATGGTTTTACCAAGATGGTAGTAATAATGTAAAGTGTAACGTGGAGTAATACTGTGGTGGTAATACAATGTGATAATATCAAACAATTAATAAAAAGAGCAAACAAAAAATGATAAAACCAAAGCAAAATCCATGAAGAGAGCCTTAAGGGATATATTTGTGAATTTTGTTTGAACAAGGAGAATAAGAGTTTTTTTATCATTTTTGTTTTAGTTTTTATCATTTTTCTTAGATTCAGTTTAAATATGGCCTTTGTTAGAAATGATCTTTACTTCCACTATAAGAACTGGTGGCTCCCATTACTCACATAATGTGGTAATACGAGCCAAATACTTTTTTAGAATCTCCTTAAATAAATTCCACTATAATTAGTTTTGTTTAAACAATGTCACATATAGAAAAACTATGCATGTTAACTTTCCTGTAAAATTTTTTAAATTTGTTTAAGAGCTAATAGTATAGTTTATACTAGTTAATACAGAAGAATACAGAACATCAGGGAGATACTGGATTCAATCAAAATAAGAAAACTCCAATACTTGGGTCATATAACACGTGATGACAGATATGAACTCCTAAAATTAATTATACAGGGAAAGATTCAAGGAAGGCGCAGCATAGGTAGGAGAAAAATGTCCTGGCTGAGAAATCTCAGAGAATGGTTTGGATGCAGCTCAACTGAATTCTTTCGGGCTGTAGTGTCAAAAGTTAGAATAGCAATGATAATTTCCAAGTTTAGTTTACTTAAAAATATTTCCTTAGGTGGCTCCCATTTCCCCCTTCTGCCCTATTATGCCCGTTCGTTTTTTTACTTCAAATATCTTTAAGACTAATGATTTTATCGCTACGAATGAAGAGTATAATATTATTTACATAGAAAATATTGGAGAATCTAAAAATTTTACTAACAAAGCAGTTCCGTCAGTGGCGTCGAATTTGGGAAGAGTCAACCATGCACTATCCCGTCTCGTACGCCTCTGGTAGTAGGCAGAAAGGATTATTTAACACAATTTATTAGGATGTCAGCCTTACACCTAAAGGTAGAAAGGCTTAGGACTAAGTAAGTAAGTATTAGGATGTACAATACCTACATTTTCTGCCGAGTATGATAAGGATAATATTATGTCTAGTAGTTTTAAAGTACCGGGTACAAAAAATAGTTCTTAAAGTTTTAAATAAAGAATAAATTATTTTAAAAAAATAATACTTCAAAACTATTTGACATATCCGTGTCATTCTTGCAGAAAGTGTACGTACTGTACACCATACTAATCTATATTAAATAATAGTTTCTGGCTACTACCAGAGGCGTAGGACAGGGGAAAGTGAGTGGTTGACCCTTCCCAAATTCTCATTAACAATTATTTATTTTATATAATAAGGTAAAAAATATATTGTAGTTTTTAAGTTAAGTTTAATTGAAACCATTAACAAAAATTTGTAGGTATATAGGGTCAACTACAAAATAAAATTAGGATTTTCTCATTTTTTTTAATTGGATCACCCTATATCACATTTTTTTTAAATATTGTACGTATGATACTCTTTCATTTATATATATAGGATTCCCTATATCTAAACGCATTAATTTCCGAGATATTTTTAGTTTTCTGCAAAGTACCCCGCACAAACCTTATGGAAATTAGATCCCAGTGGATTTAGTTCATACTTTGGGAAAATACTCTTTGAAGCATCCTGATAAAAAGTTCTTATGGGCACATCTCGATCGTATGGAGGATTTTCAAGATAAAGAGGCACAAACTCTGGAAATTATAAGATTTACCAGGTATTCCAATTCCCTGAGTTACTGGTTATCTAGCAACATGTAGAAGTTAGGATTAAATAAAAGTACTAGTAGTCTAGGATTTTTTCCTGGCTATTGAAGCACGATTAATTTTATGAAACAGCCCCACGAATGGAAGCCATTTTAATGTAGCGCGACTAATTGGATAAACATGAAGATATATAGATCTGACAAACTTCGTGCTACAAAAATTTATTAAGTACCTCGGTTGCTCAAGTCATCAAGAGATTTAAATGAGTGGATTCTTTAATAGATGTTATGATATACTCTTATTAGCTTAGAAAAATTAGAAAGATAGAAAAATCGGAATATGGATGTGAAATAAAAAATAAAGAAAAAAATATTGGGCGCCACTGGTTACCTAAGGAACCAGAATTTATACAAAAAAACAAATTGACTTCCTACTTAGACCAATAGGAATCATACCAGATATTTCTCTACCAATCAAATGGTCAGAAAAACTCTCAAGACATCCCTCGAACGCCATGATGGTTTTACTTTCAACCAATTACAAATACTTAAACTTCGCAATAACAAAATCCCTTGAGTTTACACGAAATGCGATGACTCATACAATTGCAGTTAGTTTTTAGAACCAATATTTAAGAGCTTTACTAAAAGCAATCGACTAATCCTTCCTGCTCTAATACAACCCTCAATAAATTTGTGTCTGAGAAAGGCATAAACCTAAGACTCTAGTCTACAAATGCCATAAAAACCTTTATACTCTGAGTCTTTACTTAACGTGGAATCTCTTTGAAAAATATTCCGTTTACAATTGTGTAGGATATAAACAATTTGGGGCACCTTTGTACACCAAATTTCAAAGAATCGCAAGAACCGAAATAAACATCCAAATCCCGTGAGAATTGAATAACGCCATACTCTGCCTTATGCGGAAGATCGATATACAGGGCGTAGCGAAAGTATTACTGGGTCGGAATTTCAAATATTTAGACGGTGGGACTTTGAGCGTGTTTCACTGCCTCCCCCACGATTTCAACGTCGTGCAAACCAGTTTGAAATCGGAACCAAACACCAAAAAAAATGAAACGGTCAAAACAAAAAAAAAGATTAACCTAATGCAATCTCAAAACAAAAAAAAAAACTGGACATTCGACTTGACGAGTCGACTCCAGGAACGGTTCTTTGGCTCAAGACCTCTAAAATATTTCAGTAATAACAACACGACAGTGTTGTCCCAAAACACAAATAACTAATTCGTCGTGTAATTGCTCAGAGACCTTAGGCTCACGCTAACAAATACACTACACAACTCATCGACAAAAACGAAAACATAAAATACAATAACGCTATACGTCATCTTAAGCTCAAATAAACTAAAAAAATGCGATAACGCAACGCGTCATCCTAAACGCAAATAAAACTCAAACGCTGTCGAACAATACGACCGCACTGCGCGTCATCGTTAACAAAATAACGCACAAAAAAACGACGACGACGCTCTGCGTCATCATCAACAAAAATCTAGCCAAGGTATGTTATCGTTTTTTTTTGGAAGCAGAGGTTTCTTTCAACCTTGACTAACACCACGAATAACATACGAATAATGATGATATACATCATTAACGCCATAAAAAAATAACATGTTGTCCTTGTTTTGGATGCGTAAAGTCTTTCATTTACGACTAACACCAAGGACAACATATAATGGATGCATAGGAGTATCTCATCCCTGACTAATACCATAAAAAAAAATACCATGTTGTTTTGGATGCGTAAAGTCTTTCATTTACGACTAACACCAAGGACAACATATAATGGATGCATAGGAGTATCTCATCCCTGACTAACACCAAAAAAAATACCATGTTGTTTCGATGCGTAAAGTCTTTCATTTACGACTAACACCAAGGACAACATAGTTTGATAACGCTATAAGCTGTTATCAAAAAAAAAACAAACACACATACACACAAAAAAAGGAGTTACCGATAGTTTACGAACCATTTTAGTTCTTCAAAGCTAAACTATCGTTGGCAACTAGACAAAAAAATTTACAATTGGGGTGGTGGATGTTTAGATTAGTTGTGGTAACCAGAATAAATGATATCTAACGCGTTATCAGACGCCTAATAATAGGTACATTTTCGGTAAGTCTTAATCGGGTAGGGTCATAATCAGTATTGTCTAATATTCCGGTTTACACAACCAAAAAAAAAAAAATACCATATTCCACCAAAGATATAGAAAATTAAAATGAGACTAAGTTTTACTAACACCCTTAAAAGCAACAAAAAGTTTGGTCGGGGTAGCAAGAACTAAAATCTGACTAAACTATATACAAATATTTACAATAAATAGGACAAAGTTCATCTAAGTGTAACTTTTCCTCTAACATGGACAAAATAAAAATATCGAAGATGAAGTACGCAAAGGCGTAAACAGAATAAAAAAGAAAATAAACGAAAGAAATAAGCAAGCAGTCAAAGGAAACGATAAAATCAAAAACTAAAAGGAAAATAAAGAATACTTTAAGAACTATTCTTCACAACAAAACAGATTTAAAATAGTCGATTACGGTCCTGTCCAAAAATAAAAATTGTGATTTTACACATACAAAAAAATAACTGAACAGCAAAACATTTTCACAAACTGGTTGGATTCAAAGACATGCTTGTGATAAGTTTACCAACAGAGCGCAAGAATTCCTAAAAGCACCGGATCTATTGCTGAATTGCAACCATGAATGACTTCTCATTCCGACGGGTCAACTGCCGAGTTTATCCCAAATCAAAACCCTAAGCTTCCCCAGTGTCTGGTCATTCACACTGCCAAACAACAACTCCTAACAACAAAAAAATCGGAACTCATAGGCCCCATAGGCAAAAGCAAACCAAAGCAAACCAAAAGCAAAAAAAAATGTTTACCATCCGTCGGCAAAACTTCAAAAAAAAAGTAAAATAAAATAAAGAACAGTACTAGTTCTTTCTGAGTCAATCTAATGTAGTACAAAAAATAACAATGTGGTCCAAACATAAGGTGAGTTGACTAACAAACAAACACAACATAGGCTGTGGGCTATACCCAAAAATTTGTTCTAATAACAACTCAAACAAAATCGATTGCCAAGAACGTCAGACGAACTTGCATCGAACCAAAATATCGAACGTGTAGACTTCTTTCGAAAGTCCACCATCGAAACTAATATACCGAACGTGTAGAGTGTATTTACCCCACCATCGGAAGATAATACTTAAAAGACTGTAAGCCCTGAAAATTTTCAGAAAATCTCTTAAGAAAACAAAAATTTAGACCACAAATACTGATGTAAAAAAAATAAAATAAGTACTACAATCTACCGTACTAAAAAATTTGACTTATAGGAAAGTTCGCTATTAAAGACAAAACGACGTTTATCAAGCTAATCTCCTACAAAAAATAAAAAAAATAAACGAAAATTTCGGACCGTAACACAAAATAACTCAAAAAAAAATAATTTTCAATCCTAACAGATTATTAATCCGTCGAACATCTCAACAGATTTCAAAAATACGAAAACAAATGGCAAAACAAAATATATAGGCTTTACCTAATAGTTAATCTGTTAAATGATAAGAAAATATTTAAAAATTGTTATTCAAAAATAATCTGAAGTCGCAATTAAAAATATTAACGACAAAAAAATGAAAATTAATTTGAATTACGTTACTTTAGACAAACAATTTACTGTCTAAAAATTAAAATTGGCTGAATGTTTCTATTTAATCAATTACATAAAAAGTTTTACAGTTTTCTTCGTTATTTTAACGAAAAAATATTTTTTACAAAACATTGTAAAACATAAACACAAACAATAAATTAACCTTTCTCTTGATCGTAAGACTTTGAGCTGAGTAGATAAGTTACTACACAAAAAATAATAAAATTTGAAAATAATTGTATTTATTTTCATAAATCAAGCGTAAACACAAAATTATACCAAATGCAACGGGGTAAAAATTCAACAACTGTTTGTCATACCCTCGTAATCGAAAAAGGTTTATGATTCTCGCCGGTCAGAGAGAGCATCGGCTGACGGCTGGGATTGAAAATCTTGGGATGCCGGCGGTTCGAAAGCTCTCGCCGCATAAAAATATGGGTTGCAGCTGATCGTAAGGACTACGATCGAACGAAGGCAAATAAAATGTAACTAGAATCAAATATGCTAAAAAATAGATAGAAAATACTATAGAATGGTAATTGAAGAGTAAGATGTCCCAGGTTGGCTGCGTCATTTTTATGTAAGACAAAAGATAGCCCCTGTAGTTGGACGACATTTTAGTGTAAGACAAGCTAATAAGAATTAGACAAGAGATAGCCCCACGTTGGGAGCCATTTTTATGAAGCACGATTAATTTTATGAAACAGCCCCACGAATGGAAGCCATTTTAATGTAGCGCGACTAATTGGATAAACATGAAGATATATAGATCTGACAAACTTCGTGCTACAAAAATTTATTAAGTACCTCGGTTGCTCAAGTCATCAAGATATTTAAGGGAGTGGATTCTTTAATAGATGTTATGATATACTCTTATTAGCTTAGAAAAATTAGAAAGATAGAAAAATCGGAATATGGATGTGAAATAAAAAATTAAGAAAAAAAAATATTGGGAGCCACTGGTTACCTAAGGAACCAGAATTTATACAAAAAAACAAATATTAAAAGAAAAATGGTATTAAATCAAAATAAAACAGAAAATAGTCAAATAAAAAAAATATACATAATATACAGAATATTATAACGTAACTTACCTTATTTATTCAGAATTCTATACTCAGTCAATTTTTTTATGTTCTTACGATTCAAGAGAGAAGGGAAGAAAATAAATTATATGTTGAAAATCAAACATTATTTATTAAAAACAAAAAAATTAATCTCTGATCTCTTTGTTATAATTAGAGACCAGATTACCAATTAATCAAAGATGAAACGAACAGTTTTACAAATATAAAAATTATACCTTAACAATTAGTGTCCTGGCTTCTTCCTCGTAGCTTGATTCGAAAGTCCAAGGCGCTATTGCACTCGCGAAACACTTCACTGTCGTTAGTTACAGCAAACAGCAAACAGTACATTGTTTATAAACAAACATTATTATAGAAAAATTCAGCTTTCACTTGAAGATAAATAGTTTAAAAGTTCGTTAAACTGGATCAAATTTTACTTTTACTCGAATAAAATTATTTAGTTAGACTCGAACGTGATTATTGAAAGTTCATTAACTTTGACCAAAATAAAGTATGTGAGCATACTACATGTTTTAACTGCACTGTTAAACATAGTAATGAGAAAATTGAAACTCTTCTCTCCTGCTTCTGGTTCTGACTGCTTAAAAGAAATTAGTGGATACCAAAATTGGTATAAAATGATAACGACGATTTGCTTAGAAACAGCGGGAAAATCGCCGGAGTTCACGATACACCATCACATTCGCCGGGCTGGGATCAACCTAGCCGGCTGGGAAACTGGAAAACTACATTCCTTTACACTCAATTGAACTCTACTCCATGACGATGGCCCTAAGGGAACCAAAACTCAACTTAACTCGATGATGGCCCTGGGAGAACTCTTCTCCATGACGATGGCCCTAAAAGAACCAAAAGTAAACTCAACTCGATGGTGGCCCTGGTGGAACTGATCTCTAGGACCGCTAACTCGATCCTTCTAAAACTTGGGTTCCTCTCCCAAAAAAAGTGACTTCCTACTTAGACCAATAGGAATCATACCAGATATTTCTCTACCAATCAAATGGTCAGAAAAACTCTCAAGACATCCCTCGAACGCCATGATGGTTTTACTTTCAACCAATTACAAATACTTAAACTTCGCAATAACAAAATCCCTTGAGTTTACACGAAATGCGATGATTCATACAATTGCAGTTAGTTTTTAGAACCAATATTTAAGAGCTTTACTAAAAGCAATCGACTAATCCTTCCTGCTCTAATACAACCCTCAATAAATTTGTGTCTGAGAAAGGCATAAACCTAAGACTCTAGTCTACAAATGCCATAAAAACCTTTATACTCTGAGTCTTTACTTAACGTGGAATCTCTTTGAAAAATATTCCGTTTACAATTGTGTAGGATATAAACAATTTGGGGCACCTTTGTACACCAAATTTCAAAGAATCGCAAGAACCGAAATAAACATCCAAATCCCGTGAGAATTGAATAACGCCATACTCTGCCTTATGCGGAAGATCGATATACAGGGCGTAGCGAAAGTATTACTGGGTCGGAATTTCAAATATTTAGACGGTGGGACTTTGAGCGTGTTTCACTATCCAATGACCATTGACCTTTACCTTCAACGGACGTCATCTGCTAGAGTTTCGAAGGTTTTCAGCATTAAATTGATATAAACAGATTAGGTACTCATGGGTTTTTGGGATCGCTAAACACGAATATGCCATCAGCCATCAGAATTGACCTCCGGAGCACGTGGTGGCCAGGGCCACTGCAAGGGACGTCTTCTAGAGTTTCGATGGTTTTTGGCATTTAATTGATGCAAATGAATTACTGGAGGGTTTTTTGAGGTCGCTAAATTTGCACATTGATGCAAACGGATTACTCATAGGTTTTTGGAGTTGCTAAACACGAATACCCTATCAGAACAGACATCGGAGTACCAGGTGCCTAAGGCACGACATGCTTTGGAGAGTCGAGAGCTTTCGGTACTAAATTAATGTAAACTGATTACTCACAGGTTTTTGGGGCTGTTGATCGTGAATACGCCATCAGATCCCACCCACGGAAATAATTGGGTTGCGAATTAACATTAAATTTTTTAATATAAATTTAGAGCTAAGCCATTCCCATCTAGATTTAAGCGAGATCTGACCACTTTCACTTAAGAGAGCATGGATTGGGGTAGATTTCATGCATCCAGTTATAATTCGGATACTTTTGTATTTTAGTTTCTCCAATCTTTTAATTAAGGAAGTTGGGCAATCGAAAATTACCTGGCAGCCATAGTCCAGATGGCTCTGAATCAGACCATTGTGTACAATTTGTAAGGTTTTTGGATCACTTCCCCAATAAGTCCCACAAAGAGCTCTCATCACATTCAGGCCACGATTTACTTTTAGTTCTATTGAGTTTACATATGAATTCCAATTTAATTTTTTTGAATATTTACCCCCAGGTATTTGACTGAATCCACCCAACCAATATTCTGGTTACAAAATATTACGTTGGGGGGAGAGATTTTCGTGTTTCCTTTTGTAAATAATATTGCAGAAGATTTGTTCTGAGATAGATTTATATTGTGGTCTAGCAACCATGATTCCATCTGAATCAAGAATTTATTTACATTAATTACCAATTCATTAATATCACTCCCTCTAATCAGAAGAACTAAATCGTCTGCATACTGAATTAGTTTGCATGAAGAGGGGATTATATTATACAGGGAAAGACAATATAGGTTGAAGAGGATAGGGCTTAATGGGGAACCTTGGGGTAGTCCCAGACTTGATTTTCTTGGGCCATGGGTTTGTCCCAGTTTGTCTTTGACAAATAGCTCTCTGTCATTTAGAAGGCAGAAAATCAAATTAGCCAGTTGGGTTGGAATGTTATACTTTAATAATTTGGAATACAGGAGTGATATATTGACATTATCATAAGCAGAAGAGATATCTAGAAAGATGCCAATAGTGTATTGGTTTAGAGCGAATCCTATTTGAATTGTTGAGGTGAGGTATGTAAGGCATTCCGTACAACCTCTACCCCTTCTAAATCCTAGTTGTAGTGGATTAAAAATCTTATTATGTTCCACAGTCCACTCTATTCTATTCTTTATAAGAGTTTTGAGCATTTTGCCTACAAATGAAGAAAGAGCTATTGGTCTAAAGTTTAACGGATTATTACAATCTTTATCTTTTTTAATTATAGGTAAAATTACTGATTGTTTCCACGGAACAGGAACTATACCCGTTCTAAGACTTTCATTGAAAAGTTGAATTAATAACAAAGATCCAATAACGGGAAGATTTTTTAACAGGGAGTAGGAAATCTGATCCAAACCAGGAGCCGAGTCAGATTTAAATGAGAGGGAGTTCTGATACTCGTCAAGAGCAAATGGCGGTTCTAGGGCTTGAGGAGATCTAACCAATACTTTATTGACAGCGGAAAGAGGGGTTAAGCAACATAGAATTTCGTGGGATATA
This sequence comes from Diabrotica virgifera virgifera, assembly GCF_917563875.1. Taxonomy (NCBI): domain Eukaryota; kingdom Metazoa; phylum Arthropoda; class Insecta; order Coleoptera; family Chrysomelidae; genus Diabrotica; species Diabrotica virgifera. Next base: position 148,469,164 of record NC_065445.1, on the reverse strand, counting down.
GGAGTAGAAGGCAATTGAGTATATATTGAACGTTTCGAAGCTGATACCTTATTAATTTTCTCCCACACAATGTTTAGAAGAGTGTTTCTATTTAATTTATTGCAAAATAGCCTGAAACTATATTTACGTTTTGATTTTAGGAATTTTCTTGATTTGGCTATATTCTTTTTAGCCTCGATATAGTTTTCCATTGAGGGGATATTTTTAAATTTTTTTAAGGCAGACACTCTCGCAGAGACGACTTCAGCACATGAGTCAGCCCACCATGGAATGTGGTATTTGGAATTATTAGCAGGGTGAAGCCAAGGAATTGTTTCATCAGCTACCGATGATATGGAGTTAGTAAAAAATTCGTAATCTTCCCTGGGAGAAGCTGAGAAAATGCTGTTAAAATTGTTGTGATAAGTAGACCAATCAGCTCTCTTTAGATTTCTTCTTTTACATGAATGCGGGGGAGATTGAGGACATACTCCTATCTGACATATTATGGGGAAGTGGTCACTAGTTCCAGTATCTGAAATAGTGGACCACTTGCCCACCCTGGCTGCCACATCGACTGATGCCAGTGTTAGATCTACTACCGACTTACTGCCTCCTGGGGCCACCAATCTAGTTGGAGACCCATCATTGAGAAATACTAGCTCAAGTTCTTCCAAAGAATCAAAAATAATCCTACCATTGTGACTGTCTCTAGAACTACCCCATGCCTTATGATTACAATTTAGACCACCCATGATTAAAAATGGCTTATTAAGTGATTTCACAAGGGAAGACCAGTTGGATTTGGAGATAGAGTTGTCTTGTGGACAGTATGTATTAAGAATATTCAAATTAAAGTTAGGGAGAAATGTGAGTTGGAATTGGACATCATGATTGAAGCCTGGATTGTCAATTTGAATTTCCTGATAATCAATATTGTTTTTGATAAGAGTGATTAAGCCGCCATAGCCATCCTCTCGATCTTTTCTGATTATTTGATACCCTCTACATCTTATAACATGTTGGTTTAAGTGCCAAGATTCGCTAATAAGGATTATATCTGGGTTAAGGTTTTTTATAAGGATTTTTAGATTGTCAGAATTAGTGTTATATGAACGTATATTCCACTGAATAATAGTTATCGGAGTGTTAGGAATCATTATATAGAGTATGTTTGCTAGACCAAGGAGTCAGAAGATCTCGAATCCTCAGGCTCGAGATCCTCTATTCCCCTCCGACTCTGGTTTACATTTGTATTGAAAGGTGATACATTTTTAGTTATGCTGGTCTTTAGATCTACCATATTGTAAGGAATGGAGTATGATTTTGAGTTTATTAAGTCCCCAATGAAGGTCATGACGAGCTCCCTGTGAGATTGGTTCAGCATAGACATGGCCTGATTGAAATCCAAATGAAGTTGGGATAAAGATTGTGAGTTAGTGATTTGAGAATCATGAGCAGGAGTGAATTTTGAAGTTGAGGGCTCATTTATTCTTCTACCTGATGGATTAATAAGTAGTCTTTGGTGGGAGATTTTATCATAACCTGTATTTTCTTGTATTGAAGGTCTTCTTCTTTTTTGTGGAGATTGAGTGACTTGACTAAAAGGTTTTGAATATTGAGCTGAGGCTGCAGACCTCCTCTCCTGTGGTAAGATGCCATTAGAATTATTCTGATCGTTATGTAAGGGGGGGAAATCGTTTATGTTGAAAGATGAAATATTAGAGATCCTAGGAACCTGCTGACTTGCCTCATAGAAAGATAGATTAGAAAAGGACATTAGATCCTTAATATCTTTTTGTCTGACTCTCTCTCTACAATTACGACTACTTGATTCATGGTCAGAAGATTTGCAGAAAATGCAATATTTTGTACACGTATTAGATGAAGAATCCTCATAAGAAGTTCCGCATCTAGCACATTTCTTTTTTCCTCTACATTGGTTCGTAGAATGGCCATAAAGTAAGCAATTCCCACATTGAAGAACAGGGCTGATGAATGGTGTGACCCTCATTGGTAGTTGATATATGGAAATTTCTTTAGGAATAGTTTTTCCTGAAAAAGTTATGCTAATAGTTCCCGTGGAGACAAATTCAATCTTTGAATCTACTTGTACTCTTCGATTCATTCGCTTAACACTTAATATCTTACATAAAGCCAAGTTTGTTTCTGACGCCTCCTTGATTTCTTCCTCTGTGAATTTTTTATTAACTCCCCTTACTATACCCCTACAAGAAACCTGATGAAATGGAATGAACACCTCATACCCTCGGGCTCCCAATCTTTTCTCAAAACGAAATCGTTGGCTGCTTTTCTAGTAGCAAATAATACACCTATCCTGTTTTTACCCTTTCTACTGATTTTCGTGATGTCTTTAATTTTTAAAACGGAAATAGATTCACACGTGGTAATCTCCAATATTGCTATTCTGACCTTGGACAAATACTTCGTAAGGACCTATGTCGGTCTCCGAATATAGTATTTGTTTTTTTACTGTAAGACTTTTTTGAATACTTGGACGTTGAGATTGACATTCATATTGGTTGATTTTATTAGGAGGGTCGGGTGGTGGAGGAGGATCGGGAGGAACTTCTTCCTCCATCTTATGCGGCGGATTGACCAATTTAAAATCTATACTAGGCGATGCAAATTAGAAATTAACAGGAAAATATAGATAGTTTTGGCCCTTACCCTTTGGATGAGTTACAAAAGTCGTCCGTTCACCTCAAACGATAGTCACAGATTTGTCTATTTCAAGTTTTCTTCCAAAAAATCAAACGTCAAACACAACAAAAATCACAAGAGATATTCACTGCGAAAAGAAGCCGAGGCTGTTCATCCCAGCGGACCTCGACTTCTTATCAGCGATAAATAAAAAATTAACAAATTTAACAACTGTTTTCAAATTAAATTAGGTTTGATGAGGTTTTTTTATCAAAAAGTAAAAACTGTCAACTATTCGCTATTTGACAACCTCTCAACTCTCTCATCAGTTTGTTGTATATATTTTGTACATTCAAACAAAATATGGTTTAAATCTGCTTCTTTTTGAAAATCTTCACATAAATTGGAACTTAAAATTTTAAGTTTTGCCAGGTGGGCCAGATAGCACGCGTGTCCAGATCTCATTTTGATAATAGATGTAATGTATCTACATGGGACAGACTAATTTTTAAACCAAAATTCACTTGGGATTGTGGGTTGTATCAGTGCATATTGTGAGTGGGAATGTTGACTATATTCATAATATTCTTATTTCCACTGATTGTTTAGATCATTCTTGATTTTTATAAATACATCTGGAATGCAGAGCTTATAATCTGTTTTCACACCTGAATCAATGGCTTTCTTAGCTAATATATCTACATGCTCATTATACTCGAGCCCTATGTGAGCTTTAATCCACAAAAATATAACTGTTCTTTGCTCATGGTGTAATTCAAAAATAGTTTTTTTGATTAGAAGAATGTAAATATTTGTGTTTTACTGGAAAAAACATAGTTTCAATGACTAAAAGAACCGACAAAGAATCAGACGCAATTGTTGCGGAGCTGTCATTGGAACTTTAAAATACTTTAATGCTTATACGCATTCTGATTTTAGCTAAATGTGCAGGAAAATTGCCACGGTTTAATCTTAAACGACTTAGGGATGTGGAGTAAAATCGAGTAACGTGATAATCAAATATGTGTGGGATATTTTGCGGAAGTTGTGGGTGGGTATATGTAAGTGTATAGATTCCTCGAAGTTTGTACAAACTTAAGCCAAATAGTTTCCCATTTCTTTCTTCATTTTTTATGCAATTCTGGAATGTAATCGCTGGAGATTGTTAAATCTACTATTTCATTTAAAGTTCCTGAAATCTTTGCCATTTCATCCACTATCTCATTTTCTTTGATTCCGGCATGCCCTTTTACCCAGATAAAGACCACCAAGTCACTGCTATTATTTTTAAAGCGAGCGATTGTCTTTTTAATATGGCATAACAACTCATTGTTGTGTTTTTTGGTTATTGGTTGTGATATTGCCTCAAGAGCAGATAAAGAATCTGATAGTATAACCGTGTCTCCAAAGTTCTGTTCAACCGCGTAAGTTAGAGCTCTTTCAATAGCATAAAGTTCGGCAGTGACGATAGATGTAAATTTAGGTAGTCTAAAAGAATTACCACTTTTTATATTAGAAACATAATAAGCGCTACCTACACTATTACATGTTTTTGAACCATCTGTATATATGTATTTATAATTAGAAAATTCAGATAAGATTAATTTTATAATTTTATTGTTTTGGCATGGTAACTTTCTGTATGTAGGTTTTATGATCTTTTGAAAGATTGCGATTTCCTCAATAGAAAGGTTATATATGGGTAATATTTGCTTAGTGTTAATGCTAAAGTTGTTAGTTTCTAGATAAGCATCTGTAAGAGGAGGAGAAGTTTTAATTCTCCAATAAGAATTTGTTAAGTTATATTCAGTGAGACTGTCAATTTTACTTAATAAGTTGTGTGAGTCTAAAGTCCTGGTCTTTAATAGAAACTTATTAGACAAGAATTATCTTCTAAGGTTTAAAGGAGGTTCCTGCGCTTCTGCTAGAATTACAGCACATGGCGTTGACTTAAACGCACTAATACATATACGTATTGCTTTATACTGAATATGATCGATTTTTGATAAATTAGATTTTGACGATAAACCATATAAAAAGCATCCATAATCAATGATTCACCGGATATAAGATTTATAGAACATTAATGCTATCTTTGGGTCGGCACCCCATCTATGCAACGAAGCATGTTTAAACCTTTTTCGCATTTGTTGATAATGTGATTCACATGGAGTGTCCAGGTTAGTTTTTTGTCCAAAACCACGCCCAGATACTTATGGTGAGAGGATACATTAATATCAACATTACTTAAATTTATACTGGTAGGGGAACTTAACCTATGTCTAGTGAAAAAGGTGATGCTAGATTTCTCAGGGGATAAGGTGAAATTAAAAGCCATAGACCATCTTTTTACACATTGCATTATCAGTTCCAAATCGCATAAACACTCATTATATGATTTACGGCTACTATATATACAGAAATCGTCTGCATATTAAATGATTTTAATTGTATTATTTGTTTCATTTAACATGTCATGCAATTCTGCAGTATAGATATTAAAAAGTACTGGACTTAGGACTGAACCTTGCGGAATTCCGACTGATAATAATCGAGGACCGTAAATGTGATTTTCTGAATCTCGAATAAAAACTTCTCTGTCTCTATACAAATCTGTGATTCTTTGTGCAAATTTATAATTTAGACCGTATTTTATGAGCTGTACAGTTAGAATATCAATATCCAGAGTATCATAAGCCCTTTTAACATCTAAAAACAAGCATGCCGTTATAAGATTAAGGAAAGTGCATTCTGAATGTCGGAAACTAATTGAGCGAATACTTCAGAGGTGCCTTTGCCTCTGCGATATCCAAACTGATTAATAGGTAATAAATAATTACTTTCAAAATGAAATTCCGTTCTTAATTTGATAATTCTCTCAAATGTTTTTGTAATGCACGATATTAATGAAATGAGTCTGTAAGAGTTAGGTAGACTTAAATTTTTGTTGGGTTTGGCAAGTAAGCAAATTACAGTTTTTTTTTTAAACTTTGTTCATATAAACCTTGCAACCAACAACTATTAATAGTTATTTATGATATAAGTGTTAAAAGTACACGTTTAAGGCACGCATGTGAAAGTTTGCAGAATGAGCGATAGCGAATTCTGCAATTCACATGAGTGCCTTACAAATGTACTTTTTAACACGCATATCATACAATATTTTTTCTACAAACGTAATTACAGGACAATATCTACAAAAACTTTTACTTAAACGTGACTGACATTCCATTTTTATATTTTTTTGACATTACATCAAAATTGTCTATACGGTCAATACGAACTGTAGTGCCTTAAAAATATTTTAAAGCACTAGTGCCTTAAAGTAGCATTTTTAACGCACGTATGGAGTGCTAAAAATTGTATTTTTAACACGGTTGTAGAAAAAAATATTTAAAAGAACTTTTTTTAGCAATTACAGGCAAGTATTCAATCATCTTATATGTAATGATATCAAAACCCGGTGCTGTACTTTTAGATTGTTTGATTGCTAAACGTAATTCCTCCAAACTGAATTCCAAACGTAAAATGATTCATTGCATGTTACATTACTATTGAATTTACTGAAGTCGATTTTATTTGATGCAAATTAGGGAATAAAAAACTCAAAAAAATCGTCCACCATATCAGCTGATATACTGCCCGATCCCGTTGAGTCTTTGTTTGATATTTTTTTATAAATTGCCAAATTTTAGTAGGGTGCGTGTTTTTATTAATACTGCTTATGAAAGATATCCATCTATCTCGAGCTTTTTTAGAAAACACTAATTTAGTTTGACTAGCCACATTTTGGTACTGACAATAGTTTGTATAGTTTGACACACGTTTATGCTGGTTCAGGGCTTCTTTTCTGCGACGAAACATATCATAGCATTCTGTATCCCACCATATTGGACGTTAAGTTACTTGTTGTCTTGCTCTTTTTAGGGGAATAGTTGCGGATGCTGCCTCTGAGACCTTTTCCATGAAAATAGAGAAGCTTAGTAGATTGGAGTTTAGATTTTGTTTTGTACTAATTAACGAATTTTCCAGTATAGTGGAGTATGCAGACCAATCAGCTAATTTATCATTCCATTTAGATGCTGGATTTTTATTTATTATAACTCTATCCCTAATAATTTCAAATTTGATTAAACAATGATCTGAACCTAATGCATCTGGTATGACATCCCATACACAACAATCATTAGCCAAACTGGCAGAACAAAATGTAATGCCTACCGCCGAAGGTAGCTCTTCTGGACGAGAAATTCTAGTTGGTTTACCATTATTAAGAAAAACATAGCTATTATCATATAAGGCTTCTACTAATTGATTACCATAAGCTTTATTAATATGAGATCCCCAAAGTGTATGATGGCTGTTAAAATCGCCACAGAAAATAACAAGAGAATTAAATTGCCGAAAGATATTTGACCAATCTGATTTAGAAACATTTAATTTAGGTGGTTTACACACCGATTGATTGTAATGTGATTCGGATGATTCTGAATTAACTGCTTGTTTAACTACGGATATTACCTGACTTGTAAGTTTTTCCTTATATTGGATAAAGTCATCTCTGTGTGGATTTGGTATGATGTGATTATATGTAGATTTCGTTTTTTTTTATTGAAAATGAGAAGAAGTAGGCAAAGACTGAGAAATAGGTGGAGAATCCGGAGCAGACGGTATGCGTTTTTCACTTGTCTTTTGGGTGAAGTATTTCGAACGATGGGTTTACGTAGCAAAAAGTTAGAATTTGGAGTTTGGGAAAGAGATGGAAAATTAGTGGAATTATTAAGAACTGAAAATCTATTATTTGTAGAAATCTTGGCATAAGATGGATTATTATGCAATCTTTCAGCTTCTTTAAATATAATATTTTCCCTGGCCATGAGTTGTTTGATATTTTTTTGTTTCTTATATATTGGACAATCTCTGGATCTAGAGCACTGTTTATTATTTTTACAATAAATGCAGAATTTTTCGCAAGAAGAGTCTGACGTATGATTTAGGCTAGAACAGTTTCGACAATGAGAAGATTTGGTTTTACACTGCTTGACAGAATGTCCATATCGCAAGCAATTAAAACACTGAACAACGGGAAATATTTATGGTGCTACAGAAAAATTGCATAAATTAATTTGTACGTTTTGAGGAAGTTCAGTTCCCACAAATTGAACAATAACCATTTGTCTGTTAACATATGAAATATTACCATCTTCATCTGTTATTTTTCGTTTCATACGTTCTACTTGAACCACCTCTTTATTAGATATTATGGCATTTTTAAATATTCCTCAGAAAAGTATGTATCAATATTCCTCAACACACCCTTCTTGTGTGTGAAAAATTTGGGTATGTATGCTACTAAGTTGTTATTAGAAATAATTTTATTATTAACTAGATAATTAGCTTTTTCATACGACTTAAAAATAACTTTAACGCGATTTAGACCAACTGATTTGATATCAATGACATCGGATTTTATGTAATTATCAGTCAAGAAAACGTGACCAACCAGATTGGGAAAATTCTTCCCAAATGCTTATCAGTACTCTCAATGTATACAAAATATGGACCTTTATCCTGTTCTATATCTATTATTTAAATCTATAAAATTATTTACATACCTGTCTTTCCTGCGTCCTTATTTTCGGGTGGCGAACTGCCACCCGAGGTCTCATCCATTATATTTTTTTGTAATCACTTACCTAACCTACCTATTATAAACAATAAAGAAAATTAACAAAAGGAACACTAATCAACACAATAACGCACAATACACCGAGAACTGCTCGTTTGTATCGTTAAAATCAAGCTATTAAAATGCGGAGAGAATATAAATTCGTGTCCACACTTTGACAGTTATTTGACAAATCCCAAAATTTTCAAAGAAACCAGTAATTTTTTTATAACTGTACTTAAAGGAATGCATGTCATAACTTACTTGGTAATTAGTTTTTCTTAAATACCTCCAGAACGCTTACATTTAGAAAAACAAAAATTGGTACGCTTATTTATCTTCAGAGATAAATTGATTCCATCCATTGGGAAATTATAGTACTGGTCATAGCTTATAATAATAGAATAATAATAGAATAACTTTTTTGTCTTTAATTATTTAGCATTTTTGACTCTCTATTAATAAATTGTGAGATTTTCTAGTACTAAAAGGTACTCTCGCTTTAAGTCGATAGAATACATCGTTTTCTAGAAAAATCGATTTGAAATTTCTTCGATTTTTGAATTTGAAAAAAAAATAAAAAAAAACTATATAGAAAAACGAAAACTGGTATTTCATTAATTGCGAATTTCAAGTACCGATCATATGAGGCCGTTTTGTATAGGTCAACGGTTATTTTATCGCATAACTTTTTGTCTTTAATTTTTAAGCCTTTTTGTCACTAGATTATTAAATTATGAAGTATTCTAGTGTCTAGTACTAAAAGTTTTTCTTGCTTTAATTTTGTAAAATGTTTTTTTTTAAATTTTTTTCAATTTTTTTCAAATTCAAAAAAACAATATTTTCAAATCGATTTTTCTAGAAAACGGTGTGTCCTATGGACTTAAAGCAAGAGCACCTTTTAGTACTAGAATACCTCAAAATTTAATAATCCGGAGACAAAAATGCTTAAAAGTTAAAGACAAAAAATTTATACGATAAAATAACCGTTGTCCCACTCAAAATGGACGCCTATGTACTAGAAATTGGCAATGGATGGAATCAATGTATCTCTATAAGATAAATATGCAAACAAATTTTAGTTTTTCTAACTAGAAGCATTCTGCAGGTGTTTAAGAAAAACTACATGATTACATGACGCCATCTTCAAAGAGCTCTAGCTCCCTTAGGAAGCATTTTCGGACTAGTAGAATTTGGTTAAATTGTCTAAAATTTATCCGAGGTATCTCCTGTCTTCATTTGTCGGTAGAGTTTCTGGATACCCTATATAATCGTACTTAACCATAACAGGCGGGCTGAAAAGTTCGTAGGCTAACATAGAAAGACATTTTTTTTGATAAAATTTGGTTTTATTATTCAATATAGTTACCTTCGAGGGTGATATAACCAGTGGCGTAGCTGACAGGCCCGCAGGGCCCGCAAGGCGGAGGGGGGGCCGACGTTAGAAGGGGCCCCTTAAAGCCTTCAAGCCTTCAAGCTTAATACTTTTTCTTTATTTAAATTGGGGACCAAAACATATTTTCCCAATAAGCATCGAAATAGGGAATTTGGAAGAAAGTAATGATGACGTAACTCTTACTCTTTCCGGGTGCAAGGTGCAATTTAGCGTTTCGTAGGCATGTTGGTAGTTTAGATGATAGTGAATACCGAAAAGGTAATTTTTTGTCGGTAGATTTTTTACTAGCTAAATATGATCCTGTTTGAGCTAAATTAACCGATAAAAACAATAACTTAAATAAATTACTTGAGCCACCAAATACAAAACGTAGTTATAAATTTGCTGGCTGAAAAAACTGAAAACAAATTTATTAATTTAATTAAAAAAATTTGTTTTTATTCAATAATTCTTGATACCGCTCAAGATATTTCAAAGCACGATCAGCTTAGTTTTATTTTCCGATATGTAAAAATAACTTGCGATGAAAATAATTTACCTTCCAAAGCAGAAGTTGTTGAAAGTTGTTTGGGATTTATTTGCATATTACACCAAAGTGCAGAAGGTCCTGTAAATGAAATTTTAAAATTTATACAATCAAAGCACCTTTCCGTACACAACTGCAGAGGAAAGGAGTATGATGGGGCAAGCGTTATGAGTGGTGTATATTCAGGCGTACAAAGGCGCATAACTGACATTGAAAAAACAGTTTTCTATCTTCATGTTCATCCCATAGTCTGAACTTAGTGTTGAATGATGCCGTTGCTGGTGTACAGGAGTTGGTTTTTTACGACATAATTAAGAGATTATACGTTTTTTAGTGCAAGTATTAAAAGATGGAATGTACTACGTATGTACTATTATTAATTTGGATTCATCGCGTTTGCCAACCTTAAAAATGTTATGTGAAACCTGGTGGTCATTCAGACATGATGCTGTTATGGCTTTGCGTCGAGCTTTCCGACAAGTAATAAAGTCTTTAACGAAAATTTCGTTGCTATCAAAAAACTATGAAAAATTAGAAACTAATGCATTATTAGAGCATATGAACAATTTTAAATTAGCCGTTAACACTACTATTCAACATAAAATACTTAACTTTATTCAACTAACATCAAAACTTCTGCAATCTGAAACGGCAGAGTTTACGGTTTTTCAACTTTTTGAAAAAACTCGTGATAATCTTCGAGAAATGAAAAATTACTTATCCGAAATCTAGGGTCAATTTCTCATACCTGCGGTAATCTATGGTCATTGATTAATAACTACATAGATACCTCACCTTTAGGTAAAACCGAATTCAGTGTTAAACTCCGCCCACTTACACCTCTTTGCCCCTCAAGTCTAAGTACTAACTGGCTGGACGGTGGCGACATTTATTGAAATTTTTGCCAAGATTGAAAAATAAATCTGAGTCGCTTGGCTGGCGTAATAGACAACGATATAAGGGTAGTATTCAGCATTTTAACAAATAATTTTAAACTCGATTGTAATCTCTATTTTGGAATTCCGATTTTACTTCAGATAAAACGCTAAAAATTGATTAATAAAAATAGTGAAGAGGTTTCTTAAAAATTATTTAATTATTAATATACTAGAAAAAAAAACAACAAAATAGAAAATACATAATAAAATTAGCAGTGATAATTTACATGTAAATTATTTTTTGCAATTTGTAAAAGAATGATATTTTCAGAACGAATGCGAAATAAACTATTTGAAGTTGATATACAGAATTTCTTTCCAGATCTAACCCATTCACCCCAGGTAAAATATTGCAAAACCTCCGAATTTTAAAGAATCCATTGGATTGGCATGAAATTTGGTATACATATATCTTGATAAAATGACAGGGAATTTCCAACATATAAATAGTTGAGGGCCATCTGCCTAGGAACAATAGGTAAAAGCTGATAAACGGACAGGATTAGAAAGTTTAAAACATCACTAATTAGATCATATTTCAAAACAAAGTAAATAAGTATATTTGAATGTTAATTCTTTTCAAACTAAGATAATAAAATTAAAATTTTAGGAAAAAAACATATTTATTATTTCTTGTTCTCAAGAAGTACTTTCATTATTGACAATATCGAAACATTTTATTATTAAAAGTCGAGAACAATTAAAAACCACGTTCATGTTTATATGAAAGTACTTTAAAAATGAAGGTATATTACTCTTGAGAAGAATTAATATTTTTTAACAAACTTGGTATACGACTCATAATATTTGACATCTGATTCTATCATTTTGAGTTTTAGGACGTGCAAGTTTTTATCAATAATACATTTTTCCCTAAACTGAATAAAAAAGTTTCCATACGATTCCAAGGTTTTAAGACATACTGATATTGTTTTCCTGATATTATAAAATACTTGTTAATATCTACTGTATATATAAACTAAAGCTAATAGTGTAGTTTAACATTCAGTTGAGTCCACGATTATTTGCCCGTGCGTCATTAATACCTGACGAGATAAAACACATACTTTTGATCTAGCATCATTCTCTTCCACGCATGAAACTAAAGACAAACCAGCTACCGCCTGTTATTAAGTAAAAACACATGTTTTTTATGAACGCACTAGACTAACTATTGCGCAAAATAGAGAAAAAATTTTCTAGAGGATTTTGGTTCAGAAAAGATGTTAAAAGATATGACACATTATATTATTTTTGAAGTTCCTCCCACAAACATAAAACTGACAAAATGGTCCACTAAAAGCCGTGTAGACAGTGAATATTATTTCTCTCTTTTTGATTTTCAAAAACTTTAATTTTTTAAAAATATTCTAAACCTGCTTTTAAGTTTTCAGTTGACTTGCTTAAAGTTGACATTGGCTTTCTGTTTGGATTACTATCACTACAATATTTGCTGTTAAGACCATCAAAAATATTATTTATAATTTTCAAAAATTCGGTAGTAAGAGAAGCCGTTTTGGTGTGTAACTGCCCTACAGACATTGCTGTTGATATTGCTGAGGCAATTGAGTTGGAAAAAATTTGTGCTGCTAATTTTACACGCATTTTTTGAAAATTATTAGGGTTTATATGAACGTTTGTCATTTTCACCATGCATCGTGCTCTCACACTGGTTCTATCGATGTTGTATGTGTATTCAATATCTTGCCACGATATTTGTTTAGAATCGGCAAAAAACGTCAACTTTCTGTTAAGAAAATTATTTCTTAGACTTTTTAATAAGTGGGGTGTATCAAAAACAGTGAAAATCCTCTGATTTCCTATTTCTATTGCAGGCTGATCCTTACATGCGTCTAACAGCTTAAATAAAGCTCTATTATTAGATGCTTGATCACACACTAACACTTTTGGTATATATCCAATATATTGTAATTTTGAAACAACTTCAACTACAATGTTTTTTAAGTTGTCGCTATGTATTGGACCACCTGTAGCAAGCCGCGTAGCCTTATGTAGCAAGCTGCGCATCATGAAAACCAGACCTGTGTTGGCAAGTTTGTTTGTTCTGTTCTTCCTAAAGAACCTAAATCTTGAAACCCTTCTATAATGTCATCTAATTTATTGTACTCCAATTGTTTTTTCAAAGAAATTTCATCAAACATTAACACACAAATTTTTCCCACTCATCCATTGTCTCTACTTTTTTCTTCAACTTGTCAATTAAGGAAATGTTTAAACCAGTTCTTAATTTTATGACACGCAACCAAGTTTGAATTGTTTTTAGTGAAGGTAAGATAAAGTTTAGAGATCTAATTAAAAATTTTTAACAACTAGGAGACTTATAATAAATGGCCAGAGCTAAATCCTTTTCATTGTGACTCCATTGTGAACGAGTTTTGTGTGAAAACTGCATATTAACAAAAGTGTGCACGTATATGCTTTTATTTTCTAACAGTACCTCTATCATGAATTTGGTTGCCGATTTTCTGTTTTTTGTTGTTCTTCTACAATGCTGACTGTTCTTCTGACGGCACTTCTTCTTTAAAGCATTTACTTGATACTCCAATTTTTTTACCTTCTCCGTCAATTCAGTTTCAAGTTTTGTGGGCAAATTAATATCAAAACTGGAAATATCACTGAGACTACTACTTGATCTCTTAGGCGATGGAGTTGACCTAACCATACAATCGCCACTTGTAGATTTTTTACGTTTCGTACCGCAATAAACGTATGTAGAGCATAATACTGGTGGGGTATCACCTAAAATAGGTAATCATTGAAATGTATGTGTAATAATTTTAATTAAAGCAAAACAAGCATCTCCGTTATTTCTGGAGTGATACTAACAACACATTCATATTTAAAAAAAATCTCTTCTGATTTAATTGTATAAAAAATATATAAATCACTCAATATCAACTGATTTTATATAAAATATATTTTAATAGTATTATTCTCATTGACAAAGCGCATTAGGCAAACATAAAAATATTTCCAAAGTTGAGTACTCACCTAAATCAGTTGCTAACTGTGCAAATTTTAGAGGAACAGCATTTTTCCTTAATAACTTTGTTTGGCCACTTTGGTAAATATGTTCCACTGCATAATGATGCTGGCAAATTACCCTCTGTTTCAGGTCACTGATATTATCAATATAATATCAATATTTCCGCAGTTTTTTGCCAAATTTTTGTGCGCTCTACTAGTCCGTTCTTTAACAGTAAAATATTGCAAAACCTCTAAATTTTAAAGCACCGCTTGGATTGACATGAAATTTGGCATACACATAGCTAACAAGTCAAAGAAAAAAGTGATATTGTGCCTATATGTGCTTTTGCCCTGGGGGTGGTTTTCACCAACTCTTATGGGTGAAAAGATATTCGTCCAAAGAAAGTCAGGAAATGGATAAACTGGGTAATTTTAAGTAACTTTTGTTCTATAGAGTTTTTTCACTAAGTCGATACTTTTCGAGTTATTTGGCAGTGACTATGTTCATTTTTTCAACAAAATAACCACGCATTTAGACGGTTTTTCGCAAATAACTCAAATAGTAAGTATTTTGTCGAAAAAACATTCTTAGCAAAAATATAGCCTGTAAAAAATTTAAAAAAATGGTGTATATATCACGTCTCTAGACCTAGTAGAAGCAGAGTTGTAGCTAATGAAAAATAGGTTCATATTCGTCAAATTCCAAATGGAATATTTTAACGTGAAATAACCAAAAATGAAGCACATTTCAGGGAAAACTCATTACAACTTATTTAAAGTGTTTAAAAATCTTCATTTTTGTTTTATAAAAAAAATTCTAGCGTCAAAATTAAACAAGTAACGCTCAAAATAAAGTTAGTCCCTTTTGGTTTTGGTAAAAAATCGAGAAAATCACCCCCTAATTAGCATCTTAAATGAACTTAATCGTTACGACTTCACAAGTTTCTTGACTTGTGTATATATTGTTTATATGATCTGTAAGTTTCATCGGTTCAAAGTCCTTATTATTGAAAGGGCTGTAGTTAAAAGGGTTGAACGAGTCACTGATCACGAATGTATGCAAATTTAGAATCACCAAATCTTAATCAATTTTTGTCTAATAGAAAAACAAAATAATACATGATATTCAGAAAAGCAAATCTGACTATTTTTGTTTTTCGAGATTTTTGGTATCTCTAACAATTTTTGAACAAGTTATTTTGAAAAAAAGCATATTTTTCAAAATTTAAATTTTTAAGAATTTTACTTTACAGATCATATAAACACAACATTTGTAAAATAATTTTTGGAGCGGTGACGATTAATTTCATTTAAGTTGCTAATTAGGGGGTGGTCCTCCCGATTTTTTTTGCAAAAACACAAGGGACCAACTTTATTTTGAGCGTAACTTGCTTAAATTTAATGTTAGAAACTTTTTGTAAAAACAAAAATAAAGCTTTTTTTAAACACTTTAAAAAAGTTATAATGGGTTTTCCCCAAAAAGTGCTTAATTTTTTGGATATTTCTCGTCGAAATATTCTATTTGAAATTTGGTGAATATGAATCTATTTTTCATTGGCTATAACTCTGGTTCTACGAGATCCAGAGACCTAACGCGTACAACATTTTGTTTTACTTTTTTATAGGCTATATTTTTGCTAAGAACGTTTTTTTCGACAAAATACTTATAGGTCTGGATCCCGCGTATGAAAAAAAAGTTGATTAATAGCAAGCTGAAAATTTGTTAATAGCTTAAGGGTGTCTAGTCGGACAAACTTTGATATATGGGAACACTGGAACAGGGGCAGTTTTAATTGTGGAACAGCTTAAAAATTTGGAACGGTCAGACCACGAAAACGGCACATTTATTTTGTCCGACCAAACAGACTTAAACTCTCCGAACAGAGATTAAACTCTCATGCAAGAATCAGACTGCTATTTATCACCTGTCATAATTCTCTAATAGAACTAATAGAATAATAAAGCTCTATAGAACAAAAGTTACTTAAAATTAGTCCGTTTACCCATTTCCGGACTTATTTTGGACATATATTTTTTCACCCAAAAGAGGAGGTGAAAGTCACCCCCAGGGAAAAAGCACACATCGGCACAATATCACTTTTTCTCTTTGACATGTAAGCTATACGTATGCCAAATTTCATGTCAATCCAAGCGGTTCTTTAAAATTTAGACCAAAAACCGTGAAAGAAAGGACTATACGTATTTCAGGGGAAATATAAAGAAAGATATATTATTATTTGTTCCATCGTTTCTTTCAAAACATCCCGCGTAAACACACTTATGCGTTACAGATGCCATTTTATCTAAAATGTGAGTCCTTTTTTTTTTAATTTTGCTATAACTTGTCACAGATAATACACCTATAGGGTAAGTTCGGCCCTGACACTACTCCTACCTCCTCGCAAGTCAGAGAGGGAATGAGAAATCTCGATACGGTTTTCGAGTAGCGCCATCTATTTGTTGATACGTCTTTCGGTTACCAAGAGGTGAGCTATCTAGAGGAATATTTATAATCAATGCTATGGTTCAGTTGAACCAGGATCACCGGTGATCTTCGGTTTTGTTTGGAATGCATTTCTCATTGCACGTTCATGTCAGCGCTCGTTCTACAGCTTTCGAGAAATGCCAATAGATGGCAAAAGGTAAAAAACTGTCGCCATTTTGAACTACCGTTTTATGGTGTTTTTGAATAAAGTAAAATTTAAGTATTTATAGTCAAATAGTCATTTTAATAATTATAAATAAATATTATAAAAACAAAAATAATGTTATCGTTTATCGTTAGGCTTAATATAATAAAATAGGATATATTTATATTATGACAGCGTTTGTGTTAATACAATGCATGCGTAGTCCATGAAATCAGCTGACCTGAGTTCTGAAATCTTTGAACGGCCGAATTCCACCGTTCAAGCATCGTTCAAGTTTAAACTGCCATCGATTGAACGTGCGAATTGAGAAAGACGATTTTGACTTTAAACTGACGTTTACTAGAAGTTAAGGTTAAACTGGAGTTAAACTCGATATGAGAAATTGGCAGAAGCAGCAGGAATAGCACAATAGTGGAGATTAAACCGGAATTTAAAAATAAACGGAAAAACGTATAAAAAAATTTACGATGAGCTCAGATGCGACGAAAAAATAACTTGTAGCAAAAAAAGTTTTGAAGTTAATGTTTTCAATATAAATTTAGATGTAATATTGCAACAACTTACTAATAGGTTTAGGTTTGTCGGATTAAGAGACGAAGGTATAATAGGTTTTCATGTCTATTCCCAAAAAACCTATTAACACGAACCGATGAGAACTTTCGCGGGGGGCCTCCAATCTTCAGCTACGCCACTGGATACAACGATTATGGCGATCATACAACTTTTCAATGCCATTTTTATAATACAATTTGTCTTTAGCCTCAAAATAAGCCTCAGTTTCGGCTATTAACTCTTTAGGCCGATGTCAGATTATGCGTTTTGACCGGATGCGTTTCCGCCGCATCCGGTCAAAACGCATAGTGTGACAGATTGCTCCGGTTGCGTTGGAAACGGATGCGTTTTGAGTCATCGGTACGCGCTTACAAACTGCACCAGACTAAACGCATAGTGTGACAGGTCGGTCCGGTTGCGTTGGAAACAAATGCGTTTTCACCGCATCCGGTCAAAACACATAACGTGGCATCGGCCTTATTGGTGCTAAATTTCTTTCCAGTGAGCATTCTATTGAAGTCAGCTAACAGGTAGTAGTCGCCGGGATCCATATCTGGTGAATACGTTGGCTGCGGAGGTAATTCGAAGCCCAATTCATGAAATTTTGCCATCGTTTTCAGTAATTTGTTACACGGTGCGTTGTCTTCATAAAACAGCACTTTATTTTTCTTCAAATGGGGCCATTTTTACGCGATTTATTTCTTCAAACACTCTAATAACGCAATTTAATAGTCGCTGTTAATGCTTTTTTCATTTTCAAGATAGTCGATGAATATTATACCATGCGCATCACATCCCAATATACTGAGATGCCATAACCTTGCCAGTCGACTGTTGCGTCTTTCCACGCTTTGGAGTCGGTTAATCACGTACAGTCGACCCGGCAGACTGTCGCTTGGACTCCGGTGTAAAATGATGGAGCCATGTTTCATCGATTGTAATATATCGACGCAAAAATTCGGTTTTATTACGATTGAATAGCTTCAAATACTTCTCAGAAACACCAATTCCAATTCGTTGTTGTTTTTGACCGATTGTGAGCTCTCGCGGCACCCATTTTGCACAGAGCTTTCGCATACCCAACTATTCATGCACAATATATTCATCACGTTTCTTTCGTATCTTTACAGTTTCAGATTTCTCGAACAACTTCACTTTATGGTCATCCAAAATTAATTTGTGAACTTTTTTGATGTTTTCATCAGTAACAGCCTTTTTGGGGCGTCCACTGCATGCAGCGTCCTCGATGCTTATTTCGCCTCGTTTTCTCTTAGCAAACCATTTATCAATGGTTGATTTTCCGGGTACAGACTCTGAATAGTGTTTATCAAGCCAAGCTTTGGCTTCAACAGTATTTTTTTCGCCAAAAAGCAATCAATTATTAAGGTACGAAATTCCTTTTTATCCAATTTGTTTAAACTAACATAAGTTGCTTCACTTCAAATGCTATATCTTTTAAACTAACTAATAGTTCGACAGTTGTCAAATTTATAAATCCATCTTTTGAATGTTAGGGCTGACTAAAAATCATATGGAGCGTCATATACCAGTAGCGCCATCTATATGTCAGCCTACGAACTTTTCAGCCCGCCGATTATACAATTAATGTGGTTGATTCGACAAATATTCAAAATATCTCGATAAACACTGGCTTATCGAAAAAATGCTAAGGGACAGAAATGTTTTAAAAACAGTGTGCTTAACTAATGGTAGCACAATAATAATTTAATTGGAATGTACACAAAAGTTTGGGGAGGTTTAAGGGAACAATAAGGTTTAAGGGAACATAAAAAAATTTATGGGGTGTACAAATTTCAGTTATTTTTTTTAAGATGTTTCTGCCTAAAGAATGCCAAATATCCAGTTTCAATAACAAATCTCTAATAGTTTTCGCTATATTAAATAAAATCAATGTTCATTTTGTAACTTCAAAGGGTTGTAAATTTTTGAAGTGAAAACTCTTTTAGGGACGTTGTGCGATTTTTGGATAGGGGAAAAAGCATTGAATTCGCGACCGTCATCGCGACCGTCATCTTTAGGGACGTTGTGCGATTTTTGGATAGGGGAAAAAGCATTGAATTGGCGACCGTCACCGCGACCGTCATCGCTTATGCTATACATATATTATGTGTATGTATACATAAATTATACAGAGGTATTTAAATTTAAAATAAATGTAAAACCTATTTTAGAATGGGGAAAAAGGATTGATTTCGCGACCATCATCGCGACCGTCATCGCTTCGGCGAAATAAATTTTGTACATAATATATAGGTATATTATGTGTATGTATATATAAATTGTATAGAAGTATTTAAATTTAAAATAAATCTAAAACCTATTTTAGAATGGGGAAATAGGATTTATTTCGCGACCGTCATCTCTTCGGCGAAATAAATTTTGTACGTACCTACATATATTATGTGTATGCATACATAAATTGTATAAAAGTATTTAAATTTAAAATAAATGTAAAATCAATTTTGGGATGGGGAAAAAAGACTGTTTTCACGACCGTCATCGCTTCGACAAAATAAATTTGGTAAGTATATTATAATAATGTACGTATAATAATACTAATATAATTGAAGTGAAAACTTCTTTAGGGACGTTGTGTACTTTTTAAATGAGGAAAAAGTATTGAATTAGCGACCGTCATCGCTTCGGCGAAATAAATTTTTGAAGTGAAAAGTTCTTTAGGGATGCTGTGCACTTTTTAGATGGGGAAAAAGTATAAATTAGCGACCGTTATTGGCATTGGTTAGACGAAATACATTTTTGAAGTGAAAATTTTTTAGGGACGTTGTGCACTTTTTAGATGGGGAAAAAGTGTTAAATTAGAGACCGCCATTGCTTCGGCGAAATAAATTTTTGAAGTGAAAACTTCTTTAGGGACGTTATGCCCTTTTTAGATGGAGAAAAAGTATTGAATTATCGACCTTCATCGCGACCGTCATTGCTTCGACGAAATAAACGTTTGAAGCGAAAACTTTTTTAGGGACCTTATACACTGTTTAGATGGGGAAAAAGTGTTACATTAGCGACCGTTATGGCTTCGACGAAATAAAGTATTGAAGTGAAAACTCCTTTAGGGACGTTGCCTACTTTTTAGATGGGGAAAAAGTATTAAATTAGCGACCGTTATCGTTTGACGAAATAAATTTTTAAAGTGAAAACTTCTTTAGGGACCTTGTGCACTTTTTAGATAGGAAAAAAGTATTGAGTTTGCGACCGGCTTCACTTTGCCGAACTAAATTTCGTACGTATAAATATATATTATGTTTATGTATACATAAATAGCATATAACGTACGCAACGCGTATATAATATAGGTATAGCATTTCTTTTTGGATGGGGAAAAGCATTGAGCTCGTAATTTATATACTATAAGAAGTTTTCACTTCTGTCGGCACTTTCATGAGTGCTTTAAATTTTTTTTTATGTGCACATTTTTTACTAAGGTAAGTTAGGTTCAATCGAACTATTTTTGGTCCCAGAATATGTGATTTAATTTATGACCTGCATTTTTGTTACACCCTGTAAATACATATAGTGGACGCTATATTTCGTATTCATTTTGTGTGTTTCTTATTACGACCATATTTTCTGATGACCTATATTTTTGATATCTAATAATTGTACTTCTCGATATTTTTGACATTTCAACAAATTTTGTTGTATACAGGGTGTTTGGTAAAGAATGGACCACAGCTTAACCTTAGATTCCTGAGGTTAAAATAGGTCGATTTAAGCTAACTTACCTTAGTACAAAAGTTGATAATAACCGAAATACAGGGTGTCAAACTTAAACTTTTATTTTATATATTCTTGAATATTTCCTAACAGGCATGGGATAATAACACGAAATTTGGTTAGCGGGGGTTTTTGGGTCGAGAAATCTATATTCGCCACCAAAAATGATGTATTGCCCAGAGGGCGCCACATACGCCTTTCATCGCTCATTAAATAGGTTCAATTTTTTTTATTACCCACTCTATATACTTTTTGAATCAAAACTTTTATTATCTTAATATTTTTACTTTCATCTCGTTAAACTTAACCGTTTTTGAGATAAACGCATTTTAAATCTGCGGAGCAACATAATTTTTTTGAATATTATCAGTAGTAATTGCACAAGAGCTCTAAAATTATCGAATTTTTCCCGAGTGACACTTTGACAGTTTTAATTTCACGACCCGAAGGGGAGTAAAATTATGTCAAAGTGTCACGAGGGCAAAAATTCGATAATTATTTTAGAGATCGATTGCAATTTGCTGCGATTATTTCATGAATAAAACTCTTCAAAACCAAAATTTTATTGTAATTTATTTACGTAAGTACAAATTAGTACAATTAAACACACAGTTGTTATAAATATTTGACGGTTGAAAGTCATCACTTTTATAATTTTTAAAACATTAATTATTGTCATTATTGTCACTGAATGTATTTTTTCGTAGCAACGAAGGGCATCTGACGTAATATACTTGACGACGAGATATTATCAAAAATTATCACTTTAATTTTTATTTCTGTAGCTTTCTATTGGTCAGAATCTCCTACAAATGAAATAATAATTGTAGTTACACCCGAAAAATAACTTAAAACCATAAAAATTTACAAAAATATATCACAAATCTCTTTAAATGGAATTTGCGATGCAATGACATAAATATGAGAACTGGTACAATCAGTATGGTTTCAAGTTTATTTTTTGGGTCTAACTACAATTATATTATGCACGAAAAAATGTTGTAACGCAGATTTAAAATGCGTTTATCTCGAAAACAGTTGAGTTTAGCGAGATGAATGTAGTAAAAGTAAAAATATTAAGAGAATAAAAATTTTTATTCAAAAAGTATGTGGGGGATAAAAAAAATTGAACGTATTAAATGAGCACTGAAAGACGTATGTGGTGCCTTCTGGATAATATATAATTTTTGGTGGCGAATTTAGATTTCTCATCCCAAAAAACCCCCACTTACCAAATTTCATGTTGTTACCTCATGCCTGTCAGGAAATATTCAAGAATAAATTGAAATGAAAGTTTAACTTTGACACCCTGTATTTCGGTTATTTGGTTATTATCAACTTTTGTACTAAGGTAAGTTAGCTTAAATCGACCTATTTTAACCTCAGGAATCTGAGGTTACGCTATGGCCCATTCTTTACCAAACATCCTGTATGTAATATTACTTATGACTGCAAATCGATTATTATTTATTCAAAATAATTAAAGAAGAAATTATGCCTCTTTTTAAAAATATTCCTGGAATTTCCGATGTGTGTATTATAGTTGCGTAACATTCAAATAATTTTGTTAGAAGACACTCTGTATAACCAATTTCGCGATCACAAAACAATCGTTCATTATACAACTCTTGTTTTCCGGTGTACCACTTTACAGTTGGTACACTGTGCCATGCTTGCGTTTTGACTTGGCGTGGTACCTTTCATTTTGGGTCAAGTTATATAACATAATGACTGACTGGTCCGTTGTGTCTTATGAAATTTATAGAAAGGTGGAATCGGTAAATTAGGCAATATGCAAAGAAGTATTAATTTTAGTTAAAACTACCAAAATATAAGCTTTGTCAAATAAAAAATGAGGTAGTAATTACATTTTTGTTAATGACATTTAAATTTTGTCTACTTTCACTAAAAAAAAACTCTTTTAAAAGAAGACATTATAGTCCAGCAGTTGGAGCACGCAAAATAGAATTCTATTTTAGTGACGTCATGTTGCCTAGAAGGTTTTCTTTGATGCCCTTTTATCTGCTGCTACTATGGTTATATCGTTCCCTGTAGTTTGTACATTGTTATATATCTCCCTTGTTTTTGTAAACAGGTACTAATATACCTACAGCGTCTCCATTCATTTGGCATCCGTTCAACTTCCATAATAGTGTAGGAAACAGAGGTTGAACCTCGCAAAATGGACACAAGTCCGGTTTTTTTTTTCTGGCATATCAAGGGGTGCGTATTATGAGACTAACTTTTTCTTAAAAAATTTCGTCCTGGAACCCTCCTTTTCATCCCTTTAAAGGGGGTAATTTGTGGTTTTACGAAACGGTGCCCTTCCTGTACGTTTTGCAAAAAATTTACTTAATGGTAAAATGAAGAAGACTATATTTCCTTCTGTGTATTTCCCGACAGCATATGTCTATCACCCACCGTTTAGCGGGGGTGGCGACCCAAAGCTGACAAATTTTAAAAAAAGATGTTTTAAAAAAAATATTTTTTTAATTATTCACAAACAAGTGACTGATTTTTTGGTATAGGTTTCATTTAAGGGCAATTGCAAATTTTTTAATTACAGAGTGTTACATTTTAAAAAACTCTTTTTTTTATACCATCTGAACCGCCTATGCTAGAGTAAAAAAACTTTCAGCGACTATCCAAGTACTGGTCTTATTTACAAATTTGTATACTGCACCCCCATATTTTTCCCGAAACCACCCAAAAAAAAAGGAGAATAAATAAAGAAAATAATCCAAAATTGATTTTGGGCCACCACTGTGGCTTTAGAGTGCAAAGAAAATAAAATATGCATAGGTCATTATGTGTAGCAGACAGTGTGTTCTTTTATTTTCCATAAGTACGTTATCAATAAAATGAAGAGGTGACGAAAAAAAAAACAAAACTGGAGCACGCCACAGCAATTCTTAGGTTTAAGGCGCCACTGTGCCGTAACGGTTGCTTATATGAAAAAATGCATAGGACCTTATTTGTAGAGAAAATAGTGGTCTTTAATTCGGTATAAGTTTTGTTTTAAAAAAATGCATAGGTAATGAGAAAATCGTAAAAACATCTCCAGCTCTCCAAAGGATAGGGGTAGTTTCTGCAGTTTATTTTCAAGGATAGGGGTAGTTTCCGCAGGGATGTTGCAATAATCATATATATTTATAAAAAACCCTATTGATGGAGCATATGCCCATATTGTCCATATGGGTCAAAAAGCAAAAAAAAAAATATTTATTTTCAACCCCCCCTTTATTTATTTTTTTTGTATCAGGGGTTGTACCAAGAAATCGCTTCTGGTGTCCATGCATGGGTAATAAAAACGTGCACAAAATAGTATTTGAAGCATTTTAATAAAGGGTATGGTGTGTGAAGGATTCCAAGAAAATCATGTTCTTTATTAAATCTCCTTTTTTTGGGGTGGTTCCGGAAAAAAATATGGGTGCATTATACAAATTTGTAAATAAAACCAGTACATGGATAATCGCTAAAAGTTTGTTTACTCTAGCATAGGCGGTTCAGATGGTATAAAAAGGGGTTTTTTAAAATGTAACACCGTGTAATTAAAAATTTGCAATTGCCCTTAAATAAAACCTATACCAAAAATCGGCCACTTATTTGTGATTAATTGCCGCAGGGTTCCTTCTTAATTTTCATTACCGTTAGGAAAAAATAATTTTTTTAAAAAACATCTTTTTTAAAAATTTGTCAACTTTGGGCCCCACCCCCACTAAACGGTGGGTGATAGACATAATATGCTGTCGGGAAATAAATAGTAGGAAATATAGTCCTCTTCATTTTACTATAAAGTAAATTTTTTTAAAAACGTACAGGAGGGCTACATTTCGCAAAAACCACAAATTACCCCCTTCAAAGGGATGAAAAGGGGGATCCGGGACAAAATTTTTTAACAAGTTAGTCTCATAATAAGCACACCTTAATATATTAGAAAAAAAAATAAAATCAGACTTGTGTCCATTTTGCGAGGTTCAGCCTCTGTTTCCTACACTATAATTCTATTAAATAAACCTATTAGCCAATTTGTTCCTTTCTCTCCTAATGCCTTCCACACTTCCCCAGGAATATCCTCCGGTTCGTTTTCCTTTCTTAATTTTTTGGAGTGCTCGAACGAGTGAATAGTAAATGTTAACGAGTTAATAGTAAATTCAAGGTAGGAAGTATATATCAGCACGTCTCACAATAAGGATGAAAAAAACACAGTAGGTATGCATAAGATGGAATGCAACCACAGATACGTGTTTCTGATTCATTAGTCGTCATCAGTACGGTATAGCTAAGTTAGAATATGTGTATGTTAACCTTTCTTTCTTTGATTGTTTGAAACATTCTAAACGTTTGGTATTCCTTTCCTCAGGTAGCTGTAGCTTCATCCGTGGATGTGTTAGTTGGTGCTCTGGAATCCTCAGGGTCTTCTAACATTATTGCCACAAATTGTTTGCATTGCTCCTGTAGTGATCCTTTCCCAAGTTAACATACACCTATTTTAACTTGGCTATACCGTAATAATGACGACTAATAAGTCAGAAACATGTGGCTGCGGTTGCATTCCATCTTATACATACTTTTTTTTTTCATCCTTGTTACGAGACATGCCGATATATACTTCCTAACTTTAATTTTACTATTAACTCCCATTAACCATTCCTTGTTTAATTGTTTGAAATGTTATAAACGTTTGGCATACCTTTAATCAGATAGCTGTAGCTTCTTCCGTGGATATGTTAGTGATTGCTCTGGAATCCTCAGGATCTTCTAACATTATTACCACACATTTGATGTAATGAGTCAGAAACATGTGTCTGCCAAACATACATAGAGATTTAAAAATGCAACAGGTGTTACCCTAAAAAGATACAGCTAACAGTTAACATTTAAAAATTATTTCAACAGCAAAAGAACAAGTGGTAGCAAACAAGTGTGCATAAAAAATAATTGTAAAAAACTGTGTACACCAAAAACCAAGAGTCACACTTCCAAATATTTAATGCTAATTATAATTTAATGCTATTAAATATGTGGAAGTGTGACTCTTGGTTCCTGTTAATAAATAATGTTTATATCTTACATTTTCATTGGTTCATTTTGACTAGCTACAGCTACTTTACTTACATCTTGTTAGTTGATATCTTTTTAAGGTAACACTGTTGCATTTTTATATCTCTCTCTATGGATGTTTGTTTCTTACCAAACCCATTTTTAGATAAACTGATGATGTTTACTGATAGGGCCGAATTCTTTGCCTTTTATCTTCTACCAATTGATCGAAAAACCCACCACTTTTGAGTATTCTTTATTTGATATAGATATAAAGGAAAAAAGGAGAAACTTAATAGTAAAATAAAGGAGAATAAAGGCAAAGAATTCGGCTACTTCATCATTTATTGAAGACGTTTTGTTTACAAACCTGTTAACATCGTCGTATATTACCTAAACAACAACAATGTAGATGAACTGATAATGTTTACAAATATGTAAACAAAAAGTCTTCACTAAATGGATAAAGTAGCTGACTTTTTTGTCTGTAATTTATATTTTGAGGTTGCAGTCATTAATTTAAAGCGCAGGATAAAAGAAACTTTTTGTTAATATCAAGCTTTCACAAAATTTATTTGTTGCATTTAGTTTGAAATAAATTATAATTTTTTCAGTAAATACAATGATATTAACACGAAAAAACATTGTATAAAAGACGCATATATAAACTTAGGACATGAGGGTAGCCCATTAAATTTTCAGCAGTCTCACAAAATAAAAAATTCCTAATCTTTTGGTAGTTACAATGTTTTCATTTTATCTCACAGTAATAGATTTTGGAACTGAAATGTTTCATAAAAACCTGCTCGTCTATTTCAAATGGATTGTCTCGTAACGATTTCAAATGTGGTGTCTCGTAACTGGCGTGCCTCTAGATTTAAATGATCTCTTTCTGTTTGATTACGCCACATCATTAAGTTCATTTAATAATAGCAGATTTACAAAATCGATTTTTTTTTCAAAATGCATATTATAATAAACATTACACACAAAGCAAAAAAGTTAGGTTAATAATATTAATTTGGACTAACTAACAGACCTTCAGTCATTCATAGTTTGTGGTTACACCTCATATTATTTGAATATGCATATCACCAAGTTTCTTCCTAATTTCTGACGTAGCTGGATGAGTATCAATGATATGGTCTACAAGTTCTCCAGTTGCACTCTGCCCTCCTTCATTTAGCCACATACCAGGTATCATGGCGTTTTTGTATGGTCCCCATATGCCTGGAGTAAAAGTGGCTTCTCTGGAAACAGCCATGTGGCATGTAGATGTACCACATATCAAACCAACCCGAGTGTGAAACGCAGGGTCTACTCCGGGAACCCTACAACCAATCAAACCCAATCCACCAGCATGGGCGTCTATCATTAAAGCACCCACAGGAGTACCAGCCACTAGTCCGAGCTCTGCAGCTGCTTGTTGGGACAGTACTTTTCCTACTGCAGATCCTGGAGCTAATACAACGCTACCGATCTTTTGCCAGTTGTTTTCAGCCAGATCTTCCAGGCCTATTTGTTGGAAATAGGATTTATTCCAGGCCTCGGTACCGGCGATATTCATTTCGTAAGTCCATTTGCACATTAGAGAACATAAGGATTTTGAATCTGCTCCAGTCGCTCTCCATGTTAAGAAATCGGGCAAGTCAAAGAACCAACCAGCTTTGTCCCACGTGTCCTTGATATTCCTTTTGAGCCAAAGCAATTTTGGCGTTTCCATTTCAGGAGAGATCTTTCCACCAACATATTTCAGAACAGGAGGGTTCAATTTATTAATTTCTGAGGCTTCGTTCACGGCTCTGTGGTCCAGCCAGAGGATTATGTTCTGTTGATTATTTCCACTTGGGATCACAGTAAGTGGTGCTCCACTTTTGTCGAAACATGCCAAAGAACAAGTAGCGTCAAAACCAGTTCCTTTTATTTTGTCTGGCTGAACCTTTTGGACCACGATTTTGACACATGTGACAACTGCATTCCAAATATCATCAGTGGATTGCTCGTAAAAATCCGGTTGGATATTCCAAGTTCTTGTGCAATTTACCGCAGAACTAACTATTTCACCACATTCCGTGACTAAAGCTGCTCTAACACTACCAGTACCCACATCCACTCCTACAAAATAAGCGATGTTATCAGTAATCGGCATTGTAAATTGGTGTGGGTGTTATACAGTTAACAGTAAGGACGAAACGAATGCCGGTTCAAGGTCTGTGACATGTATTATGTTGAATAATTTTG
Organism: Diabrotica virgifera virgifera; assembly: GCF_917563875.1. Lineage (NCBI taxonomy): Eukaryota > Metazoa > Arthropoda > Insecta > Coleoptera > Chrysomelidae > Diabrotica > Diabrotica virgifera. Next base: position 148,440,765 of record NC_065445.1, on the reverse strand, counting down.
TTTGCTTCCGCAAAATCAATGGGGACTGTCAAGAGTTGTACGTATTACAGCCCATACAGTCCATAGTATTTGATAATATCAACCTATTATAATGTCAGACTGAGCCAAATTTGGTTTGCCGTGATTTTTTATATTAAATATAAATTTGTGAATTTGCTGTTCCAGCAGTGGCGGCTTGTCCTATGAGGCAGGTGAAGCAGTGCCTCACCAGTATATCTTATATATATTATATTTTTTCAATATAATTTATCTTTTTGAAATTTCCTAAATAACTTTATTTTTATGAAAAAAATTATAATCGGTACGGCCTGACTCTTTATCTTTGTATTCGTCTTCCACATACCAGTATTATATGCATCATGCATCTCATTTCAACTTTTTCAAATCATTACAGATGACGCTTACTTCAAACCTCATCCTTGTCTAGCATACTACCATTTCTTAAAATGGGACAGTAAAATCGGCAAAATTTGAAAAATGTGCTACCAATTCTTCGAACGAAATTCATCCATCCTTGAGGCATGCTTCAAACATGTGTTTCTTTTAGTTATGAAGTTAGGTACTTGACCTTGCTTCCCTTATTTGCTATGGACTCTTGTATTGTAGTTTTGTAAAGTAGTCTTAGATATAGTTTTATATTAGTTTAGAAGTTTAGATTATGTTTAGAAGATTTTATCAATGTCATACGTACTGGCTGTGTGGCATTTATCAATGCCAGTTATAAATCAATAAAAAATTTAGAAATCATGCTTTCTTTTATAATGCTTTATTTTCTTATAAGTACGCTTTTTATAAAAAAACAAAATAAAATACCAAAAAAACGAAGTTTAACCCTTAGTTTACTTAACATAAAAATCAATCTTATAATGTAACAGTAATTTGCTTACTTGCTTGTTTGTATTTCCCTATATTCAATACATTTACAATATATGATTGGTTCTAAAATGAAATTATCACGTGTTTATGGGTATATTATTTGCGTACAATAATTTCATTTTGGCAACTGATTAATATTAACAGAATCAGTTGTCCGTCTGTTGTCATGTAGTATGTAATGTAAAGTTTTCTTAATATGGCTATACAACGCTGATGAGACGAAGGAAGGGCGAAACATCTGATTCATATTGGTTTGTAATGTGGTATTATAGTAATTATTTTTAGCTAAAAAACAGCTCCTATGAGTGTGAACCTGTTGGAGGCTTAGAGCTTTCGTTGCTATTCTTTTGCGAATAAAATTGTTATTTAATATTTTAATATCATTTGCAAACATTAAAATAAATACGGCGCCGTTCTGTAGACACCCTAGCGAGGGTTCGGCAAATAATCCCCGGACAAATAATCCCGGACAAAAAATCCCCACAAAAATCCCCGGACAAATAATCCCCGGACAAAAAATCCCCACAAAAAATCCCGGACAAATAATCTCCACAAATTTTTTTGGACAATGGCAATGTTTTGAACATAGTTATTCAAATCAGAGTGTACAAAAGATTTAAGCAAATAATATTGGAACATGATTCTCACAGCATTACTTCATTCCCCATATCTTCCACGATTTTTTAAAAAACTCACACTCTTTTGTTACGTAAAATTTGAAGTTTTTGATACGGAATTGGAATTCAAAATAACTCTATACACTGAGGCTGAAAGAATCTGAGTCCATCGTTTTCACGGGAAAACTTTTAGAGAATTAATCGTCAGCAAATATTTCTTAAGGATTTTCTGTCCGGAATTTTTTGTGGGGATATTTTGTCTAAATAATTTGTGTAGATTATTTGCCCGGGATTTTTTGTGGGGATTTTTTGTCCGGAGATTATTTGTCCGGGGATTTTTTGTCCGGGGTTATTTGTCTGGGGATTTTTTGTCCAGGCATAATTTGTGGAGATTATTTGTCCGGGATTATTTGTCCTAGCTTCGTCCTAGCGTTATGACGTCACAAAATCGTATAGAAAAACTAACCATCATAATAAAATTCCTCAGGTATAGTGTGCCTCACCACCTTCTACTATCACTAGCCGCCCCTGTAGTACGTCGCAATTAGGGTTGCAAGAGTCCAGGATATTCGGTGCTGATAGGCACCGCCGGTGCTCTTATTGAATTTCTGTGATCGAATACACTGGACACTGGATCATGACGGTCATTGTACCTACTGAGACTAAACACTATCCATGCTATAGCTCCAGCTATAACAAATTATGTTGTCACTTTACGGCATTTTAGTGCTGCAGATTCGTGCAAATATTACAAGAATTGTGCATTTAATGATAGAAACATATAATTTGAACCACATACTACACATATAGTCGGAAAAATGAAAGAATACCCATGAACGAACATATAAAACACGCTGTATTTTCCTGTCACCGTGTCACAAAGAAAATTGTCCAGTGCAAGTACATGTAACAATAATTATTACATGTACTTGTGCTGGCCAATTTTTTGTGTGACACGGTGACAGGAAAATACAGCGTGTTTTATATGTTCGTTCATGGGTATTCTTTCATTTTTCCTACTGTATAAAGGTTCAAATTTAGATATGAGGTCATCTCAAATTTTGCCTTTTACAAAAATGGCGGGCATTCAAAATGGCGACTATACATATGTGACTAATAGCAAGAAAAGTCCGATTTCAACCAAATTTGTGACATATATAGGTTCTTTTTTTATGTATAAGATCGAGGTCTTGAACGGGAAGAATCGGTTTACCAGAAATTGTGTTTTTCCTGGTTTTTTATGTAAAAATATGTTGTCTTTTTTTCAATTCTTTTACCTTATATTTATTGATTTTAAAAGATAATACCGCCATTGAAAAGAGCGTAAACATATTTTTTAGGAAATATTTTGAACTTTTTAGTTATGTTAATTACCATTTAATAAATGCATAACGTATCTTCACATGTACCATATGCGGCAGATTCGTGCAAATATTATAAGAATTATTATACATTTAACGGTATAAGCATATAATTTGGACCCCATATACTACACATACAAAGATTCAAATTTAGATATGAGGCCATCTCAGATTTTGCATTTTACAAAAATGGCGGGCATTCAAAATGGCGACGAAACATGTGTGACTAATAGCACGATAACTTTTAAACGAAAAGTCCGATTTCAACCAAATTTAATATATAGGTTCTTTTTTCATGTACAAGGTCGAGGTCTTGAACCGGAAAAATCGGTTTACCAGAGTTTGTGTTTTTCCTGTTTTTTATGTAAAAATATGTTGTTTCTTCTTCAATTCTTTCATCTTGTAGTAGGTATATATT